>NC_079168.1:41577627-41752627 GCF_947568905.1 Ostrea edulis
AGTACAGGGAATTATTGATAAAGGAGTTGTTAAAGAAATGTTGGGGACTATATTTTGTGACCGGAATTTATAGGGCGCCGGAGTACTCAGAGGCCGGTTTGGACAAAGTAAAACTTTGTTTAAAGCAGGTTTTTCAAATTACAAGTTGATTTTGAACACAATTAAATAGTTTATAGTGTTTAGCACACATCATTCAGTTTTAAACATGATATTTTTAATCTATATGTAAACAAAAACATGACACAAGCCTTGTTGACATAACAAAGAATTGTGAGAAATGCATCTCAATTGTAACTAAAAAATAGATATTAAAATTATGGTTGGCTATTATAAATACTTTAGTTAAGCAGTATAAACAATACAAATGGAAAAAGAGAAATTTTAGCTCAGTCGTGTCGATGTCCTCTTAAGGAATCAAGGAGAAAAAATATAATGTAGACATGTACCACCTTATGCAAATTATCATGTTTTCCATTGTATTTAATCATTTCTCATACCCAACAAACTAGACATTGATTCAATATATGTATTTAAAAAAAATCAAATCGACATATCAAAGTTCTGCAGAATAGAAATAAAAAAAACAACAACCATGGCACTCCATGCTAATTTCAATAGTCCCCACCCACTGGTGCCATGACAAGTTGATGATTTGCATACAAGTGAAAACTTTACATACTTTACACGCGAGAAGAAGAAATATCTTGCTGTGGCCTTCAATTCGACATTTAGATACATGTATATCGACGACGTTTTGTCTATTAACAATGGTAACTTTCATTCATATGTTGATTCGATATATCCCTGTAAGCTCGAAATAAAAGACACCACAGAATTGTCCACTTTTGCTTCATACTTAGATATTTTATTGAAAGTAGACTTTAACGGCAAACTGACAACTCAACTGTATGACAAACGGGATGGTTTCAGCTTCTCCATCGTTAACTTCCCATATTTATGTAGCAATATTCCATTATCACCTGAATATGGTGTTTATATATCTCAACTGATTCGATACACAAGAGCTTGTCCTGCGTATAGTCAGTGTTCAAATCGAGGCAAGCTACTGACGAACAAGTTGATGGTACAGGGGTCTCAGCAGTCTCGATTGAAGTCAGCATTTCGCAAATTCCATGGTCGTTATAACGATCTAGTTCGTCAATACAACCTATCATTGGGTCAAATGCTGTCTGACATGTTTCATACCGATTGTTAGGCCGTTCTTGATACACTGATTTTGACTACGAATAACTCCGTTTACCTGATCAGGATATAGGGCTCACGGCGAGTGTGAGCGGTCGACAGGGTATGCTTACTCCTCCTAGGTACATGAACCCACCTTTGGTGTGTCCAGGGGTCCGTGTTTGCCCAAATATCTACTTTGTATTGCTTATAGGAGTTATGAGATTGATCACTGTTCGTTATCTCCACCTTTCATATTGATGTAGTATATGGAGAAACTACTACATTGAACTTCAGCTGTTTATCAGAGAAAACAGTTAGAATTGTAAATATTATTGGATAGTGATATATCATATGATTAAGTATATGCATATTTTATTTGCATTATGTAACATGCGAAAATGTATTTCGGCAATACTAGTATGATGTGGTTTGCAGTGTAATCTTGTTAGCCTGACGTATTTCATCTGAATAAATAACACGTTTATAAAATACATGTTTCCTTTTTATTTGAATCAATGTATCTACCAACAAAGCATAGGGTTTGTTGTTATATATCCCATGCGATTTTTTTTTTACTAATGTAAGAAGTCCGTATCAGTGTTTCAACGCCTAGCCTGCCGTGGATCCCCATTCTTAAGGTCATATCATCTGTGGGGTGTTTATTGAGGGAACTCTCACTACCTATATTAAACGTCTTAGATCTGAGGCGGTTGTGAATTTAACACGGTTCTGCCAGTTGTGGAGCGGGAGTCCTAACAGTTGTCTATCGTGATCGGTTACTAAATAATAGTGAATGTTTACTGATTTGTTTATTACGTCCCGTCGAGAATGTTTCACTCATATTTAAACGTCACCAGTTGTAGATGAAGTACATTTATCACTAATTTAGACATGCTGTGCTCTTAGCGCTGAGGGCCGTAGCAGTGAGGGTTCTTTAACGTGCGAACACCTGCTGCGACATCCGTCATTAAGGTCATATCCGAAAAACCCGGTGTTGTAGCATAGACTTTTCCCCGCATAGAACCCCCCCCCCCCAAAAAAAAATATGCGCACATTAATATTATTATATTTATAGAATAAAGGAATATTTTTTGAGATGTTGAAGTTGGGTTTACACGCTGAAACTTTTAATTGTATATATAGTAAAAACAATATGCTTCCAAAAAGACTTTAACGATGGTCAATATCATTAGGATTTTTCGTAAAAAGTCGACCAAAAGATATACAATTAAAATATCTGGAAAGTAAAATAGATGCACTGAACAAATAAAAGTAATTTGATTTCCCGTTTATTTAAATTCGAAATTCTAAATTAAAAAACATTAACTTCTTCCCAACTTGATTATTTCAAATGTTAGAACTAGTACATAACGACAAAAACTTGAGATGTCTAAATGAATTTCGATCTACCATTACACGATTTGAATAATTTCCTCTTTTAAAATAAAGATGATGATTGTGATACACAAGACCCTGCTTAAAATTGAAAAAAAAAAAAAAAGAATTCCTGGGTCTAGATAAGCAAAAGAATGATAGTAACAGAACTGGCAACGGATACATAGCTAAAATGTAAGAAGGGGGGAGCGTACTGTCATTTACGGTGAAATTCTATACTTGAATGGTTTTTCCTAGGGGGAAAATTGGGCCCGGGTTAATTCTTCCTAGGGGTAAATTCTATGCCAGGCTCATCTTTCCAGGGGGGTGGGGGGTCTATCCCGGACCCGTTTTTCCGGAGGGGGGGGGGGGTTTATGCAGGGGGAAATTCTATGCTACAACACCGGGATTCTTAATTCTGAATGCCGAGCATTTGGCGAAGGAGAAATCACTTCCTCTTTCAACGTCTTAGTTTCAATTGACGCAGCTATGACACGAGCGGGGCTTGAGCTCACGACCTCCCGGTTACGAAGCGAACGCTCCACCAGTGAGCTACCGCAAATAAATGGTAATGTTAATATGCGAAGAATAAGTAAATACATATGTATTTCAATTCGTTTGGTGAGTATTTACAGTTTTCATCTACATGTATGTTCTTTTTTGTGACTACCGGTAGATGTTTCTTTCAGAACACTACTTTTCATCTATAAAAACATTTAGCAGTCCATGAAATGAGGGACAAGATGCCTAGTATTTTTATTGAAATTCACAGAAGGCGAGACGATTGTGTTTCTTTTCTTACATCCCTTCGAGAATGTTTCACACATATCGAAACATCAGAAGTTGCAGACGAAATGTCACAAATTTTGACATATGCATGGTGCGAAGGGCAGTAGCAAGTTCTTCAGAAAAAATACGCTACATCAAAAGTAGCCTGGAATTTGGTGGTTCGATTTTTACACAGGCTACGAATGGTTGAAGAGTGAGCTATAGTCGAGTGATTACGCCCCATTTTGTCTATTAACAATGATAGCTTTCATTCATATGTCGATTTGATATATCCCTGTGAGCTCGAAATAAAGGACACCACAGAGTCGTCCACTTCTGCTTCATACTTAGATATTTTATTGAATGTAGACATTAACGGCAAACTGACAACTCAACTGTATGACAAACGGGATGATTTCAGCTTCTCCATCGTCAACTTCCCATATTTGTGTAGCAATATTCCATTATCACCTGAATATGGTGTTTATATATCTCAACTGATTCGATATGCAAGAGCTCGTTCTGGATATAGTCAATTTTTAAATCGAGGTAAGCTACTGACAAACAAGTTGATGGTACAGGGATTTCAACAGTCTCGATTGAAGTCAGCATTTCGCAAATTCTATGGTCGTTATAACGATGGTCGTTCGTCAATACAACCTCGCATTGGGTCAAATGCTGTCTGACGTGTTTCACACCGATTGTTAAGCCGTTCTTGGCACACTGATTTTGACTGCGGATAACTCCGTTTACCTGATCAGGATATAGGGCTCACGGCGGGTGTGACCGGTCAACAGGGGATGCTTACTCCTCCTAGGTATTGCTTGTAGGAGTTATGAGATTGATCACTGTTCGTTATCTTCACCTTGCATTTACCGTTATAGATCTCCTTTATTGACATATGTACAGTAACCAATAGGGATCCAATCATGCGTGTGCTGATTGGGGCACTGTTGCATGCAGCTATGACAAATTACCGATGTGGGACATTGGTCTCATATTTCTTTTGAAGAATTTCCCCCTAGAGTTCTTGACTTTAATAAGTCATATGTTTTAGGTTATATTGTAATTTTTGACATGAAAATTCAATTGGATAGATTTAATAAAGGTGAACATAAGGAACGGTGATCAACCTCATAACATCTATAAAGAATACAAATTAAAGAGTTGGGCAAACACGGACCCCTGGACATATCAGAGGTGCGATGGGGTGTCTAGGAGAAGAAGTATAAGTATCCAATGAAATCAGTATTGAACCAGTACATACACAATTGTAACACCTTGTTCACACTGTCGTGTTCAAAAGCTGATGAGCTAACTTCATAGCAGAGGGACTGTTAAAGGATGGTAAAAACTGTCTGAACGTTCATGTGGTGGAACATCCCCCCCCCCCAATACAGTTATTATGAAAAACAGGAAATACAACTACTTGATGGAATAATGTGTACTGATCACACCAGCGTCTCCATATGATGCAGCATGTTTTCATATCTTATGATTATCGCATACATAATGTGTTAAATACGCACAACACCGCGCCTAAGTGATAATTAAAAGTTGTTGTTTCGCTTGCTAATATGTTATACGGTATAACTTTGAGACGAGCAAAGGCCCTTTCAAACATCTTGCAACATGACTTTAGATATTGACTACGCCTTATCAAAATATAATGCTGGCGATGTACACGTCTTATCAGCCGAGATTCAATACAATGAGGAGTTTTGAGGAAAGTTGTGATATTGTTACAGTCTTTGGCAGTGGCGGCTCTGGATACATTTCAGAGGGGGTTTTGTCCTAAGTTTGTATTTTACCACCAGGGGGAGAGGCTTGAAGACATGAATGACAAAAAAGACAAATTTTGTTTAAAATATTAAACGAAAGGGAATGGTGCAATTCCCGTACCCTCTCTAGATACACCACCGTATTGCAACAAGACTTATTAAGAGATATCTGCATGTTTCAAGAACTAAAAATCTGTTTTAAAGCGCATAATTATTTCAACCTAGAAAATTACGTTTCAGTTATAGATAATGCCTATGGTACATGTATTCCCGTCTTTTTAATAGGATAGCAACGTTTTTCTTGTTCTAGATCTAGCAATGCCATTCTGATGTTGACCACTTTAAACATGACGCAGACTCACTTCTTGACAAAAAACACATTCATACAGGAGCACTTAATTCTGATGAATATATTGTACTCTGTACAACCAATATTACCAATAAATTTTATTCGGATTTAAATGTACGAATTCAAAATGCCTTACCTACATGTACAATTCATTACAAAGAAAACAGAGACCCACACGGTCCTAAACGTGTAGATCTTCTTGGCAGATGCCTGTTACAAAATAGACAGAAACCGGACAGTGACTATTTCGATATGATATCTGATCGTTATCGGTCCACAATCGTTGGTTAACCATGTGATATTAGAAAACAACAGACAGTTCAAGAGAAACAAAACAACCGCAGAAAATGTGACAATGTAGAGTTAGAGTTATGGTTAAATATTGTAAAAAATAAAGACATCCTAGATTAAATTAATGAGGATCTATTGAAATATATTCGTTCAAAAACTTTCAGCATACTTGTATTTAGAAATCTCAGTTGTGATGATGGATATGAACAGGTGAATAGCAACAGCGCATTCGTAGTGAAATGGACGTGGGTTACATGTACACGCTCAAAGAAAATAAGAAAGAACAAGCAAAAAATGGAGAATTGCTCTACTAAAAGACAATGGGACAATAAAACGAAATGATACACATTCAACACAATTAATGTCTGTTTTATCATGATTGGCATCATACATGTACCAACAGGTTTGTCAAAAACTATTAGACCCTCTACTGATTTTCTTCTATCTTTAGAACGTGCTTACACGATTTGTTTAAACTGCACTAGTTATTAGTCTATTTTTTTTATGATTATCCATTATATGATACATAGTCCTATCTATGACAAATGTAAGGGTTGACCTTGATAAAGGGGGACAAATGGGGAAATTACATTACTATGTCAATATATCAGACATTTTAAAACAAAAAATGAATGTAGAAATCCCTATAAACATTAGATAATTTAGAATGGTCGGTATTTGATATTCAGTTTTCAATTCATAATTGATAAAATGATGATTATTAGATGTCCTGAAACAGGACCTCTGAGGTGTGCAGTACCTGCATTATCTGATTGTGCAGTAGCTGCATTATCTGGCCGGATTTAGTTGACAGACAGGTAGCAGGTAGGACGCATGAAAGAAATGAAATTGAAATAACACTTTCAGGTATTTACTTTATGATATTTCCTATGGTTATTTTGTACCAAATTGTTGTAAACTTGTATTTCTTTTTTATAATTATTATATGACTGGACGCTTGAATGCTCCCCTTTTAATGTGTAAAGGAAAACTGATGATCATATTTCAAACTGACTTCTTATCCCCTTTACAATGTTCCAATCATTTTGATCTTTCATTAAACTCTCAAGTAACATATACTTTGATATAGACAATTCAGTCATAGATTGTAAGTAATGTTCTCACATAAATGTTTTGTTAGGAATCATGGTAAATTTTCTTTCATTATAAGGCCTGTCATTAGGAAGGATGCGATATATATATATATATATAGTTTGCCAAACACGGGCCCCTTATTATAGCAGAGGTGGGATCAGTCCCTAGGAGGAATAAGCACCCCCTGTCGACCGGTCACACCCGCCTTGAACCCTGTATCTTGATCTGGAAAATGATCTAGTTTGCCAATACAACCTATCATTGGGTCAAATGCTGTATGACGTCTTTGATACTGATTGTTAGGCCGTTGTTGGCACACTGATTTTGATTACGGATTACTCAAGACATATAGTTCACAGCGGGTGTGGCCGGACGACGGGGGGGGGGGGGGGGGTGCTACCTCTTAGACAACTGATCCCACGTCTGGTATGTTAAGTGGTTTTCTTTGCCCAACTCTTTTTTTGTACGACTTCACTTTTTTGGCACACGGTTTCCCCCTAAAATAGCTCTAAAACTTCATTCTTATTTCGGATTTCAAACATTTCGGTTGAGCATCACTGAAGAAACATTATTTGTCAAAATGCGCATCTGGTGCATCAAAATTGGTACCGTAAAGTTTTACATTATAGGAGTTCTGAGATTTATCACTGTTCGTTGTCTTTACTTGTCACCAAAAACAACCTGCCATTGGGTAAAATACGGAGGTGTTTCAAAGCAATTTAGGCCGTTTTTTGTACTTTTGACTGCGGGTTACTTCGTTTACCAGAAATATAGGGGGATGATTACTTCTCCTATGTACCTGATTCCACCTCTGATATGTACAGGGGTCTGTGTTTGACCTACTCTTAATTTTGTATTCTTTAAAGAAGTTATGAGATTGAGCACTGTTCGTTTTCTTCACCTTTCATTTAATCATCTCTGCTGGTGGACAACCTTTGTCCGAGGATATTTATCGCTGGATATATTTTCCCTTGAATATAAGCAATAACGATACACATATTGTCGGCTGACAAATTGCCCAGTATACAAAAATGTGATTGATGTCTTTTGGATCATCTTTCGAAATATCACAGATTTATATGTACAGTCATTAAGTAGCAACCTTTGGTACAGAAATGAAAGATCATATACCCAAATCAACGTTTGCTATGTGTCATCAAGTGACACTTGTGATGAGTCATTTTCGAACCGCACGTTCTCCATCTCAAAATGATCTGTAAAAATTGTAACCCCTGTGACATATTTATAACTAGAAATTCATTTGTAAGTAATCTAATTGGACATAGTTTCCGCAGTAAAACTTTTTTTTTAAATTGACCTGTGAGTCTTTGTCTTGTTGCCTACACACCTGAGTGTAGCCTTTGTGGATTACTTTATGTTGGTGAAACTAAGAGGTCACTTAATAAAAGTAGATCGGGACACAGGTTTCAAATGAATAATGGTGGTAATCAACTTTTCTATAAAAGGTGACGATTAGGAACAGTGATCGGTCCTACAAGCAATACAAAATAGATAGTTGGGCAAACACGGACCCTGGACACACCAGAGGTGGTATCAGGTGCCTAGGAGGAGTAAGCATCCCCTGTCGACCGGTCACACGCGCCGTGAGCCCTATATCCTGATCAGGTAAACGGAGTTATCCGTAGTCAAAATCAGTGTGTCAAGAACGGCTTAACAATCGGTATGAAACACGTCAGACAGCATTTAACCCAATGATAGGTTGTATTGACGAAGTAGATCGTTATAACGACCATAGAATTTGCGAAATGCTGACTTTAAACGAGACTGTTGAAACCCCATTACCATCAACTTGTTTGTCAGTAGCTTACCTAGATTTAAAAACTGACTGTACACAGAACAAGCTCTTGCATATCGAATCAGTTGAGCTATATTAACACCATATGCAGGTGATAATGGAATATTGCTACATAAATATGGGAAGTTGACGATGGAGAAGCTGAAATTATCCCGTTTGTCATACAGCTGAGTTGTCAGTTTGCCGTTAATGTCTACTTTCAATAAAATATCTAAGTATGAAGCAGAAGTGGATGACTCTGTGGTGTCCTTTATTTCGAGCTCACAGGGATATATCAAATCGACATATGAATGAAAGTTATTATTGTTGAAGACAAAACGTCTTGGATATATCTAAATGTCGAATTGAAGGCCACAGCAAGATAATTTTTCTTCTCAAGTAGACGTTTTTGAATAAATTCTGCTTCATATGAATATAGAAACAGGTCAGCTAACAAAGGAACAGAATTCGTGCCCATGGGAATTCCAACAGACTGTTGGAAGACCTGATCACCAAAGACCACGAGGATATTGTCAATGAGTAACTCCAGCATCTTTTTATTTCAACTTCATAGTACTTGTGCGTGGAATCAGTGTGGTGTTTAACAAAGTAAGTTTTTGAATGACTGATCACTAGATAAGAATATTTCCGTTCTCCATTTTTGTTGAAAAAGCGACTGTCTATGATGTCAAAAAGTTTAGTCTTTAATTTATCGTGAGGAATGGTCATATATACTGATGATTGATTGATTGTATCTTGCTTAACGTCTCGCTCGAGAATTTTTCACTCATATGGAGACGTCACGAAGACCGGTGAAGGGCTTCAAATTTAGACCTATGCTCGGCGCTTACGGCCATTGAGCAGTGAGGGTTCTTTAGCGTGTCACACCTACTGTGACACGGGGTTGAAAAGTAATAAGTTTTAATGTTATTGATTTGGCAAAGTTCTGCGATTTCAAGTTTACTAGAAGTTCTTTAGAATTTTTTAGAATCCACATTCGATTAACACCACTTCTGGCATATGTTTCTCCTTCACAGCGGTTAAATTAAATATTTTCGTGAGGAGCAAAGATAGGGGCTTGGTAAAGCACTTACTGGATCCAGCAATGTATCTTTGTTTGTAAAGGTTTTTATGTAGTTTCAATTCTCTAGATCAATCTATCTTGTCCATGAGGGTCAGGAATCTAAAACGCATTACCATCATACCAACAACCCAACCTTTAGCACCCCTATTCGTAAACAACGATGAGATCACTGGATCAAGACTCTGGGCACTGCATTTCTATATATATGAAAGATGAAGATAACGAACAGTGATCAATCATAACTCCTATAAGCAATACAAAATAGATTGTTGGGCAAACACGGACCCCTGGATACACCAGAGGTGGGATCAGGTGCCTAGGAGGAGTAAGCATCCCCTGTCGACCGGTCACATCCGCCATGAGCCCTATATCCTGATCAGGTAAACGGAGTATATATGTAACGACAACGTATACAATATAGAGAGTTTTACTGGTCTACAAGGAGCTAACTTAAATGTGATGGAACTTTTTCCAAATACCATACACAAATATGTAAACGCAGTCTTGGGTATTATTTATATAAAATTCAAATATACACGATATATATCAAACATGATTCACCTTTACCTTACTTCAACAGACAATCAGGTGCACATCATATTTGCACAATATTTTCTTAACTATCTATGACAGTTTTGAATGTTATTTGAAGCAAAATCTAGTATATACTAGGATATTTCAACACCATAGTATGGACTTAATTCTGTGATTATGGATGTTGCCCATCACAGGCTATTTTAATCACCAAGGGTTCTGAATAACAATCCTTCTGAAACTTGCCGTCAGCTCCCTAAGCTTCATTTACTAACAGTCTTGTATTCCAGCAGCTTTCAGGTTCAAGCCTACATCCTGTATTTCCCGCAAATATACTTTAACTATTGCATCCAACCCTTTTAATTACCAACAAACTTAATTCATGTAGATATTTTTACTTTTCGTCTTGTTTCAACTATAGTTCAGCTGGACATGCTATTACTGGTGATGCAGATATAGTTGTGAGATTAATCAATGTTCGTTATCTTCATCTTTCATACTTTAGAATGAGGACCTGAATTCGCTTATTTTAAAAAGTCCCAAATTCAGAGAACCCTGGTCATTCAATTTGTGAAAAGAACTTCATCTCTATCATAAATTCTTTCAAATAGTATGCAGAGCAATGGGCTAAATATGAAAAAGAGAAATTGATACCTTTTTAAAATGGATACAAAACATAAAAGGAAATTTAGAATAACGCATTCGGGTATGACCTGTCGACAAGGGATGATTACTTCCCCTAGGCACCTGATCCCTACTCTGGTATATCGTGGAAACCGTGTTTGCCCGACTCCCTATTTTGTAATGCTTAAAGGAGTTATGAGATTGATCACTGTTCGTTATATTAACCTTTTCATCAAAATAAATTGCGTATTATCTATCGTTATGTGTTTCGTAAACCTGAAATGAAAAGAATTAGATAGTTCAAGAGTGTTTTCGTTCCAGGTGGCAAAGCTTGTGACAACATTGTCTTTGTAAGATTCATTATCGCAACCGTATTCTAAACAAACTTTGCAATAATTAAATATATGGTAGTCCTACTTATATCCCATCTCTCTTCTCAAAAGATGAAATTTTCAAACTCATGCTTCAGTGTTCAACACATTTAATATCCTAGTCAATGGAACGGATGAATATGCTACTGTACCTATACTAGTTTTCTTAACTTCACAAAAAGCTTACAAAGTTAAATTACTGGATCCAGTAAATGTTCTAACTAATCCCTATCTTAGTTTCTCACGCGAATATTAACAGCTACGAAGGAGAAACTTCAAACGTATTCTGACACAAGATATGCCAGAAGTGGTGTAAATCAAATGTGGATTCTCGAGCATTCGAAAAAAATTGAAATCATAAAACTTTTCTCAAATCTACAACATAAAAAAGAATGACTTTTCACCACTTTCCCACACAATAAATTAAAAACTATACTTTTTGACATCATAGACAGTTGCTTTTTCAACACAAATGGAAAAAGCAAATAGCCATATGTATTGATCAGACACGCAAAAAATTTGTTAAACAGCACTCTGATTCGACGCAGGAGTACGTTGAAGCTAATATTAAAGAGATGATGGAGTTCCTGATTAACAATATTTTCGTAGTCGTTAGTGAGCAGTTTTTCCAAACGTGTGTTGGAATTTCCATGGGCACGAAATGTGATACTATGTTAGCTGACTTTTTCATATTCTTATAAGCAGAATTTAGTCATAAACTTCTACATGGAAGGGGGCCTCCGTGGCCTAGTGGTTAGAGCATCGTGCTCAAAATCACACGGCCTCTCACCTCTGTCGGCGCGGGTTCGAATCCCGATCGCGCCGGTAAGTGAGAAAGTTTCCCAGTTTACTTTCGGAAGGTCGGTGGTCTCTTCCCAGGTACATTGTATCTGGGTTCTCTCTTCCACCAATAAAAACTGGGCGCCACCAGATAACTGAAAAATTGTTGAGTGTGGCGGAAAACATCAATCAATCTACATGGGAAGAAAGAATCTAGCTTTGGACTTCAACTCGACATTTAAAAATATTGATGATAGTTCATCTATTAACAATAATCATTTTTCTTCATATTTTGATTCGATATATCCTAGCAACTTCGAGATAAAAGACATCAAAGAGTCTTCCACATCTACTTCGTACTTAAATATCGTATCTAACATACATGTACTAACGGCAAACGTAATGACAAAGGGGATAATTTCAGCTTCTCCATCGTCAACTTCCCATATTTATGTAGCAATATTCCATTATCACCTGCATATGGTGTGTATATCTCTTAATTGATTTATACACAAAAACGTGTTCTAAAATAACCAATGACACGAAAAATAAGATTGTCCCATTTTCAGGACAACCTGTCCCTTCCTCGGGAGAATCAAAAAGGTTTACATAAGATGGCTAAAGATATACAAAAAGGGGAAACACTTGAACTAAACTAAATCTGCAAACGTATTTACTCTGCAAATTACATGTTGATTGTTTTGGCTTGCTAATCAATGATTTCTGGGGAACAAATTTAAAAGACGCATCTTATTCATCTAATGGATTGATGCACAGTTGTGTAATATCATACATCATTGAACCTTTTTCGCTTTGATACTATGCAAATATGCTGGTAGGATAAATCATACTTATATATTTCCACAGGAACCGGCAATGTCGTCTGTAATATTACATGTAGTAAGGGTATACACCATATTACCCTTGATAAAAAGATAGTAGTGTGGTATGGTATGGTATGGTATGGAGAGCTACTGAATTATCATTACCGGTTTCTGTGGTATTACACTATGCTGCGCACGTTTCAAAAAAGCTAGAGAACGTACATATATATATAAAACTTATACGGTACCAATTTAGATATATGAGTTATACAGAATTTACAAATTTATTTCAGGTCCAAAAGAATTCTTATCATGTGTGCTGCAGAAACCACACAAGGTCAACATCTCATTGAATGTGACATCTGTAAAAACCCGGTATCGTTCTTCTGTAGACGATGTGGGGTCAATCTTTGCGATCCATGTGTTCCAGCACACCTCCGAATTAAATCCAAGACCGGACATGACGTGGTTTGTTACACTAGCAGAGATGATGACGACACCTGCATGTGCGATTCTCATCCACAGAACGAGTGTTGTTCGTACTGCCAGACTTGTGATGTCCCGATATGCATGGTCTGTGTTTTACGAAACCATAAATCACACGAAATGTCCGAGCTGTCCCAGAATATTGAAGAACTAATGAAAACCATTATGAAAGAAAACAAGCGACTACAAAAATATGTGTGAACTCAAGAAAATCATAAACCATACGTCAAAGCATCTTGGTAAAACTAATGATTTTGCTTTATTCCATTGCTGGTTTGCGAATAAAACACAACAGAGATTGTCTTCATTATCCAAAATTTACCAACAGAAGAAGGACGAAGTGACGTCAAGAGGGATAGAGTGGGTCAGACATATAAAGAAAACCGTGAATACGCTCCACCAGGAACTGGACGACATGCAAAAGGAGCACGAATTATTACTACAGAAACAGATGAAAGAATTGGAAGAGATTTTAGGAAAATTTGATGAAATAAACGCCACGACAATGAAACTGACAAATTCACAAAATGCAATGGAAATGAAGAAACTTATTTCAATTATTGAAAAAAAGGAAACTCCCTCGGAGATCACACAGTATTCATTTCCTGTATTTTGCGAATGCCCAATTGATGATAACTATTTCAGATTACATTTTGGATGCATTGAAAAATTACAAGAAAGAAAAATTTCTTTGCCGAGATTGATATTTGAAGACGCTTGTATTTCGAATCGCAAAATATTAGAGGTGCCAAAAGTTATCACAGCTATAGACGCAGGATTTCCTGCAAATGAAAAATATAATGATCGGCTATACGATATTGTTGTTATCGATGATAACAAAGTGTGGATGGGAGGAGCAGATACAGAACTAAAAATGTTTGATTTCCAGGGAAACCACCACGACACTGTCACCATCACAGTGAAAGGCATGTACTTAACTGTATACAACAAACAAGTGATTTTTACAGGTATCGATACTGTGTGTAGAGTAGCCGATGATAAAACGATCCAGACGATGTTTACAACCGGGGAGTGGAGACTACTCGGCATCACCAGTACCATGTTAGATGACCTACTGGTCTGTCTCTTCAAAGACGACCAGTCCAAAGTCGTGCGATACAGCAGTACCGGTACCGTACTTCAGGAAATTCAGTACAACTCACAGGGCCAGCCTCTGTACGGAACTGCAACTTACATCACTGAAAATGTCAACGGAGACGTCATCGTAACAGACTGGAAGAAAAACGCTGTAATTGCTGTCGATCGATTAGGAATATTTCGGTTTTCTTACTCTGGGAGGGACAATAGATTTGATGTCAGTACAGCCATTACTGATCCTGCCGGTCACGTTATTGTCACGGACTTTAGAGGTGACAAGATTCACATGTTGGACAGGGACGGGAGATTCATGAGTTACATCATTCCTGATCAAAGAATCAATAAACCACGCGGCATGTCTATCGCTTTGGACGGGGAGATATTTGTTGGGGAAAGTAAGACCGGCATAGCTAAAAGAATCAAATATCTTGAGTAATAAACAGAATGAATTGTATGTTGTTTCAATATTGTTTTATTATACTTTCATGAAAATAGTAGAATCTGAGTGGTTAAGATCATCTATTTTATGGATATAAAGTAGATGACTTTATATTATGAGAAAACGTTCTCTAATTTTGGTCGGGTTCGGCCTGCGGCTAAAGCACTAAGGTGGCAGGGGACAGTTTCGCACTATAGGCCCGGGTCAACTTTTTCAAAAAATGGAAATACCCCATATTTGAAGTGATATTACATGTGTAAAAATGTGTACAATAATTTTAGGATGCATGTCAAATGTAACTGAGTGCTTAATAAAAATGTTGATATACAATATGTAGGGTCACCATGATTCCTAGCATATAGATGGGTGTAAATACGAAACTAAGACACGTGGTCAGTTGCTGAAGAAATTCCGGTGAAAACATGCAGGGTCCAGCAAAAGGTCTGTAGCTGTGAGGTAAGGTGGATGGCCCCATATGAGAGGTAGATTTTTGAGAAGGGCAGATAGGGTTTTTGATTGTGCACAGTGTCTAAATCCCCATGTTTGGTACTGTGATGGGGGGGGGGGGGGTGCGGATTAGCCCAAATGAGAGAAAATCAAAGCAAAAAAGGGGAACCTGTTCAGAGCATGTTTTGTGCACCAACACCAGTATTTATAGATTACATGTAATTTAGGGTCATAATTTATTAACTACACTAATATGAAATACAAGTATTGACATAAAAGGGAAATATGATTTTTCATTAGTCTGTCATAATCTGACTTTGGTGAATACCCCCTATCCACATGTTTCAAAACCAAAGAAACTGTCCCCTGCCAACTATACAAAACAGAAACTTTAGGAGTTGTCTCCTTTTCAACCACCCATCGGATATAGAGTATGTGCAATACTTTGGGACGATCAATATGATTTTTTTTAAATGCTTGTTTCTGTTAATTCTGTTTATATGATTTGTTTAATACAGAGGCAAAAGCATTAATGGTTATTAATGTTCTCTTACGTTGCGTATGTTCTCGGCTATCATGAAATTTTTTCCTTTGATGGCATGGATTGGAACTTGTGCAAAAAATCCGCATGGTGTTCTCCATATTGGGGCAGGGAGCAACAAGTTGAGAGATGTGCGATAATGATAAGATGTCTTTAATACACAACTGTCTCGGTTATCACTCGCAATATATATATATATATATATATATATATATATATATATATATATATACGCGGGTTGCGTCGAAAATTTGAGTTTTAAATAACCAACAGTGTCGTGGCCTTTTCAGTGCTTTTATATATATTTAAATATAATAATTACTTTTCGCAATGATCGGTAAAAGTATAGGTAAAAAATAAAAAAGATACACGAAGACGTTTAGTAAAGCTTTAGCGCTATCATTTCAAATCTTCAGAAGCGTTACATCAAATGAAAGCGCTAAAGCTTTACTAAACGTCTTCGTGTATCTTTTTTATGTTTTACCTATATATATATATATATATATATATATATATATATATATATATATAGGTAATATATATATATATTACCTATATATATATATATTTATATATATTATATATATATATATATATATATTATATATATTATATATATTATATATATATATATATATATATATATATAGTATGCGCTACGGTAATTTCCATTTTATGTTGTGATTTTGAAATCGCCACTAATGAGCATCGGCATTTGGAATATTTGGAATACATGGAGAAAGTCAGTTGTTTGTAAACCACGGCCTGGCTCTGGTAAAAGATGATGATCGGTACAGGTTGCTAATATTTTGTGTGAAAACATGAGATGATCACGTGAAATCTCTGCGAATCTTGCTAGGGAAAGTAGGATTTATTTTGATGATGTTATAATCGATCATTGTTTGTAAATAGTATCCTCAAATTTGACAAGGTTCGACATTAACAAAGCTAGGAATTTTTACAACATTCCCATGGATTTTTGTTAAATAAACCTGACTATGATTTACCTCTCTAATTACTTGCACTTTATATTTCAATGCTATGACATCTACAATGTACTTGCGCCGATCGAGCGATTTATCGCATGGACTTTGAAATATAGAAAACGCGACTGAAATACAAGTATATCTTAAAATATTCTTAATTTTGTTTAAGAAACATCTACATATAACCGCATGGATCCTGTCGACATAAAACCATTTGTTAAGTGTCATTTTTACTAACTTTACGTTAATCCCCCCTAGATCCGCCACTGACCGGACTTTATGTTAGGTTACAGTTGTATTTTCAACTATGTAAACAAGCATCAGGCTATGGAACAAGAAGAGGGAATTTATTTCAAAGTGGTATATAAGACAGGTTCGGGCTAATGAAACACGGAATTTTTGACGAAGCGGGACCGTGGAAAACCCGCCGGGAAATTGAAGATATCATAGATATTGCATTGTATTGAATTTAGGAACAAACAAAAAACCCAACATCTTAATTTCTAATAAATGTGATACTACAATTCTTGAGAAATAAATATAAATATAATTCATCATTTTTGGGCTGGAATTGTGTTTTGTTCATGAAAATGCTCAATGCACCCTTCAAAGGTTTTAGAACTATAAAACAAAGTGACAAATAGCATAAATGAAATTTTTTTTTTTGATCTGTTACCATGGAAAGAATGCCCGGTGGGTAGTAATTTTATATGCTCTCTTAAATGTTTATGGTCCAAATATCACGTTTAAAGTGATTTTTTTTCTGACATAGACCTTGTAAAGCTGCTCCATATGCATATTTTGTTGTCATGGCAACCAATTTAAATTTTATTCAAGATATAAAAAGTGCTATTTTTTGTGTTTTGAAATAGAATTCCTTTCCCAATTAATATAATCTGATAGATGATACTCTTTTTGAAACTTCTACCAGCTTTTTACCCCATAAGTTTGCCTCGTGTAACTTTTATAACACTAGTATTCCCTTTTGTACGAAATTCCTGAAAATGTAAAACATCGCAAAATTAAGCCCATCTGGTCAAAAAACGACACGGGCATTTAAAAAAATAATAATTCAATTTTAAAAAGATAAATTCCTACTGAACATATTGATATGCAACATGACTTTGTTCGCTGCATGTCAAAATGTCGCGAACCTTACCTTAATAGAGATGCATACGAATCTAATGCGCATTAGTTTACTTCGCATTAAATATTACCACAAAATTTAATGCGCATCCGCGTGAACGAGGCATTAAAGTACTACCTATATACAATGAGGTGTACAGAAAAGACATTAAATATAGTAGTAGCGATATCTCATTTGAAAACGAACTATGAGACCTTGAAAATGGTGAAAAAACAAAATTTGACACAACCTGGAATGGATAGAACCTTTTATTCAATTGAAACAGCCTTCTGATATATTTGCTCTCTCTCATAATTTTTTTTCTGTAAATTAAAGATTGGTGCATATGTCACTTGTGTCAATATTACAGAATAGAAGAAAATAAATAATTATGAAAAAAAAATATTCACAACATTTTTGTGACAGACAAACAGATTGTACAAAAACAAAATGTCTATCCCTGGAAGAGGGGAGACATAATAAGAGCTAGTTAACAAAATAAATGTCAGTGTGAAACACTGTCCACTTCATTTGATTTTTACATTAACAGCACATTAACAATGATATTTTCCATAATTTTCACTGGTATAGAAAATAATATGCTTTACGAGTTACGATTTATCACTTTGGCAGAAAATTCACGTGTAACCTTAATGTAACTTGAGTATGAATTGTGTCATGCAGTTTTATACTATAATATCACATTCCCATCTCAACACAAAAATGCATCCAATCACCTATAAATATTGAATACATGTACATGTATATTTGGTTGGAAAGATTAACAATTCGGTTGACTAATCAGTACTAGAAATTTGTAAATGATTTTTATACACCCGCATAAAAATGCGGGCGTATTATGCTATACCGCTGTCGTCCGTCTGTCTGTCCGTTTGTCCCTTTAACTTTGTCTTCGCAACTCCTCCTAAACCCTTTGGGGGATTTTGATGACACTTCGTACAAATAAAGATTACAATGTGGAGATGTGCATATGACAAGTGGAATGCTGCACAACTATTTTTGAAGGAGTTAGGGCCCTTGGACTTCGATTTATTTTATGCAAGTACATTGTCTTCGCAACTCCTCCTAAACTCTTGGGGGATTTTGATGAAACTTGGTATAAAAAAAATATCACAATGTGGAGTTGTGAATATTGTAAGGGAGATGTTGTTTAATGTTTTTTAAGGAGTTGTAGCCCTTGGACTTAATTTTTTCCATTCAAAATACTTTGTCTTCGGAACTCCTCCTAAACCCTTTAGGGGATTTTGTTGAAACTTGGTACAAATAAAGATCCCAATGTGAAGATGTGCATATGACAAGGGTAATGCTGCACCACCATTTGTTAAGGAGTTACAGCCCTTGGACTTAGATTTATTCAATGCAAAATACATTGTTAATGCAACTCCGACGAAATCCTTTTTTGGATAATCCTTTCTTACATGTTCAAATACCTGGGTCAATAATGTATGCGGGCGTATCATGTACCGGTTTAGTAGTGCCCTATTTTAAAATCAATTTATGAGTTTAAGTTATACATAATGCCTAAAAGCTTGAGTACATTAAATTATGGCAAAATTGGTTTCATGAATGACCTTGACCTTTAGCAGTCATACACTGACTGGCCTATTTATTCACCAGGTATTAAATTTTATACCTGATAAAATTCAAAATCTGACCAACATTAAAGTTGAAGACAGGCAAAATGGTCTGGAGACAAGTAAAAATTAAAATCAGATAATTGCTTCTTGAGAAGATTTTAAAATATTTATTACATATACTTTTTATTACAATTTTTAAATCTTTATTCAATGGTTATCCCTTTCATCTAAATGCAAGTAAAAACCTCTAGACCAAGAGTTTCCGAGATATGGCCCAAATTCCACAAATTAAGTACTTCATGATCAACTACACACCATCTGATGGCCATGTGACAAACTGCAGCTCAAGTGAGCTAAACATTATAGCTAAACCATCAACAATATACATGTACAAACATGTATTTGAATATGATAACCATAGTATATCATTTAAGGTGATTTAAATGACTTACATTCCTCATTATTTATCATAAATACATAGCCCCGACAAACACATTGTCAAAGTAACGTAACCTTGGTATATCATCATGATTTATGAATAGGTCACAAACAAAATATGGATAATTTATGATCAGTGGCGGATCCAAAGAGAGGGAAGGGATTCCTAGGGTTGGACCCCTCCCCCTCTTACCAGAAAAGTTTGCTTAAAAAAGGTAACAATAATGCATTTTGAGGGTGAACCCCCCTTAGACAACCAAAATTAATGGTAGACCCCCCTTTCATAAATTCCTGGATCCGCCCTTGATGGTGGTATTGCGCCAGGGTCTTGACCTACTACAAAGTCATTACCAACTTTGTGTCAAGTATGATCATCTAAAGGTTTCTTTTGGATATACGTGTTAGGTATGTAAGAAATATTGAAAGCCTTTAATACTATTATCAACATAATGCAATTATGTTGTAGCTATCAAAATTACGTTCCCTGTCTAAATTGCTTCTAAATTTACATTTCAGGTTTCCTGTTTATCGTCGAGATCGTTTATCGTGGTTTGCGTTTATCAGGCCTATCGTGAATATCGTTTATCGTGGTTTGCGTTTATCAGGTTTATCCTTTATCCTATCGTATCGTGCGTGTATCCTCTCCTATCTTGCGTGTATCCTGTTCTATCGTTTATGTCAAGAATAACGTTGTGGGAACTGTACTAGTGTACGGAAGGGTGGACACGGAGTCCACACTATATATGTTCCCGTCTCAGGTTACATGGGTTTCCTTGATATCCCTTTTTAAATTTTGGCAGGTGTCTTCAAAGCCTTTTTAATGTACGTGCATGGGAATGGGTACCTTTACATGTACCATCAATCAACAATGCGGACATTCCTCTGTCGTGTTTAAACGCAAATAAATCTTTTCTTATTGCAAGTAATTATTGTTAATGGTTTTCAAATTAGAATCTTTGATTATTATTTATTATTGAATTACATGTACACGCATTGATCTATTAATTTTGGATACATTTATTCTGAATATGCAGATGATGAAAATTTGAAACAGTTTAACGCGTTATATACTCGATAAAGAATGTCGGTCAACCAGTCACATTGTTGGTTACAACCGAAATCAAATTATTACAAAAATAAAACAGATACAAGTAATGCTTGACTTTAATTGGCAAAGAGTAAAACGTTGAATTTGAAGTCAGAGGTAACGTACACAAAATATATTTGATATACATGGGTCTGCATACACAAAGGCTATCATGATTGATTGATTGTTTTGATGTTTTTCGCCACATTCAACAATTTTTCAGTTATATAGTGGCGCCCAGTTTTTGTTGGTGGAAGAGAGAACCCAGGTACAATGTACCTGGGAAGAGACCACCGACCTTCCCAAACTAAACTGGGAAACTTTCTCACTTACCGGCGCGAGCGGGATTCGAACCCGCGGCGACCAGAGATGAGAAGCCGTGTGATTATGAGCGCGATGCTCTAACCACTCGGTCACGGAGGCCCTTCACAAAGACTATTAAAAGTTGCTTAAATATATATATATATATATATATATATATATATATATATATATATATATGAATGCTATAGCATGTAATATGATGAATACACTACATTTTTCTATGGATGACCAATACATGTTTTTATTGTGTTGATTTTATCATTCGTACTCAGAAAGGTAAAATCTTAGAATTATCATTAGTTTTCTAGATAAAGCTAATAAGAACAAGAGGCCCACATGCCTTATCGGTCACCAGAGTACTAGTGAAAAAGTATCACTACTCCCAAGGGCTATGAAATCTAGAACAAAAAATCCTGTTCTGAATATCTAAGCTAAATTCTAATGTTCAGCAACAATATAAAACAAGATGTGTTCTTAAAACTTCACTGTCCTCAAACACGCATACACTAATGGGAGGCTTTACATAATATAATAGGTGTATTAACATTAAAACGTTAAAAGATATGACTAATTTGAACCCATCCTAAAGTCAAAACCCTGGGTTGTGAAATTCACCATTTTTTGCACATCGTTTTCTGCTATTCCTAAGTATGCATTTAGATTTTATACAGCATCAGCAAACTTACACATAAATATCATATACTAAGTTTGTCCCCACCCTGGGGTCAGAACCTCTATCCCGGGGATCATCAAATTTATAATTTTGGTAGAAGACCACTTGCTCTTTCTATATATCCATTTAGTTTCAAGTTAGTATCAATAAAACTATAGTAGATGTTATTTCAGTGTTTTACACATAGGTACTATATAGTAAGTTTGGCCCTGCCCTGGGGTCAGAATACATACCCCAGGGATCATGAAATTTACAAATTCGATAGAGGCCTTACACTGCTCTACATCACTATGCATTTTGTTTTTCTTAAACATGTGCGGTTGTAGAGAAGATTTTTTAAACTTGGTCAATTCTGGGCAGTTTTTGCCCCGCCCCTAAGGCTCCAGGGGTGCTGGAGTCCTGAAATGTACAATTTATGTCCCCCTTGTCCCAGAGATGATTTATACAAAATTTGAAAAGAATTGGACAGTGAGTTATCAAGAAGTTAAAAATGTTCAATTGTTAACGCACGACGCGCGATGCATGACGACGGACGACAACCAATTGCAATATGTCACCTGAGAAAACTCAGGTGACCTAATAAAGTAAACGTTGTTTCTAAATATAAAACTTCAGTAGGTGAGAATTAGGTCCATTCCATAAATGTATTCAGTTGTGCTGGGAATTACTATCAATAAGCTCAATTGTTGAGTGGTGATCTCGCCCATTACATTTAAACTCAACTTCCTGTGGGACATGATGTGGATTGTATATCAAAAAAGAGAAACTAGTTGTCTCGGTTATTGGTCATGGAAAGCATGTCTTAATTCTTGGTGAAAAATGTCCTCTTGTCTGTCGGTGAAAGTTCTATCAGCGCAGTATCTGTATAAAATAACTCTTTAGATGTAACTTTTTATACTTTCATCTAGAGCAGTAAATGACAACACTTAAAATGGCAATGCTTTATATTTACTGCATTTAATTAGATACAACGATTTTAAAGAGGTGTACAAGAATTAATACTTCGAATGTTACTTTATCCGTTTTAGATTCTCATTCGCCAAACAACTTGTGAGTATTTGAAGAATATACACCTTAAAAATGTAGTAACGTGTGTGTCATCGTTTCATATACTAATATCATAGAAATTTGACTTAAATTATAAGGTGTTTTCATCTTCTAAAATTGATTTATTACTGATAATGACGAGGAAAATTCGTTTTGTTCATAGGTACAAAACATGTGGATATGTTTACAACACCAAGATAATGTAAGTGAAGAGATGAACAAAGGAAACAATCACCTTCATCTTCTACACAGTTGGCTGAGGAAACACTCTGAGGTTCTTTCGATTTACTGTTCTCCAAGTAAAACTCTACACACCCATACAAAAACTGGTATTGGGTCTGTGGATATAACAAAATATATTTGCAAATATTGTTTCTGAGGTATTTTTCTTTGGTAATTTGAAACAAAGAATCTTCGGTTCATAATACTTCCACATGTTTGTACACCGAACCTCGATTATCAATTATCGTTATTTTAACACCCCATTAATGCATATGCAACGATGCTTTTAAATCTTCTCGAGACAGAAAACTACGTGCACGCTCTTTCACAATCTTTGACAAAATTTTATCTATCAATGGACAACACAAATGTAAGTCATAGTTGAAACTAAATGCTGCCATTAAAGCCATAATTGACGTATTTCACAAATATCCCAATTTTTGGTAAATTGTGATAGATCATGATATTATGATTTCATCAAAATCAATCACACCCTTTTGCGAAAATTATGTATCAATTTCCATCAAAGATTATGATGACATACCTCATTCTCTATTAATTTATTTCGATTGTTGATGAGTATTTGTGTCAGCTTGAAAATGTCAACATGAGTTTCTCCATTGTTAATGAGCTGAAGGAGGTAATCCATGCCGACAAATAATCCTGATTTACCAGTTCCATTCCTTATTAAAACCAATATGTCTTATGAAAAATATTCATTTTAATGCATTGTATTTATACAATACAAATACTCCCTGCAACTACATGTATATCAAATTATGGAAAGTAATAGCTAATTGAAGTAACAATTTTTAGACAAAAATGATATAACCATATTATGTTGGTTGGTTGTTTTACGTCTGATCGAGAATTTTTCAATCTTATTGAGACGTCACCAGCTGTGGGTAAAGTGCCATAATTTTAGACCTATACTTAGCGCTCAGAGCCGTAGCAGTGAGGGCTTTTTAAATATTTCAACATCTGCTGTGACACGGGACCTCTGTTTTTAATGTGAAAGGTGAAGATAATGAACAGTGATCAATCTCATAACTCCTATAAACAATATAAAATAAATAGTTCTGCAAACACGGACCCCTGAACACACCAGAGGTAGGATCTGGTGCCTAGGAGGATTAAGCATTCCCTGTCGACCGGTCAAACCCGCCGTGAGCCCTATATCCTGATCAGGTAAACGGAGTTATCCGTAGTTAAAATCAGTGTGCTCAGAACGGTCTAACAATCGGTATGAAACACCTCAGACAGCATTTGACCCAATGATAGGTTGTATTGGCAAACTAGATCGTTATAACGACCATAGAATTTGCGAAATGCTGATTTTAAGGTGACATCCGAAAGACACGTGATTCTCACTTTTAAATGCTGAGTGTCATATGTTCGACACGGCCATGACACTAGCGGGGCTCGAACTCATGATCTCCCTGTTAGGAAGTGAAATATCTACCACTGAGATACCACAAGCGGTTCATAAAAGAAAAATATGTTAAACATTGTCTATAATTCAAAATTGAAATTAAAAGGATAGAAATGTCCTTACAAACAATGTATGACTATTGGTCTACTGTCGTATTCATCTTCTGCATTGGAATGTACAAGATTTACAAGATTCACTAGGTCGGAACACTCATCTTTTGTGAAATTGAAGAGGAATGTTGACTGAAAATGGTTTACAGTGTGGCTCTTTGTGCCCTGAAATTGAAATATGTTACATAAATCAAGATACATTTTGTATCACTAAGCAGGTAAATTGTGAAGTTTTGGTATTCATAAATATAGCAGATAACACCTCTAATTCTAAACAAGAGGCCCATGGACCTTATGGGTAAGGTAAAGAAAAGCCCTGCCTTAGCATCAGATCAGTTGGGCCATGAATATAACAATTTTTTAGTAGTTTATTACTTCAACGTTATTTGTCCTCAGTTTTATGTTCAGGACTCAAGAAGAAAAAAAATCAAAAAATACAATCGGTAGAGGCATCCTTGCTTATCTAAACTATAAATACAGTTCGTCTGCTAACGTGGATGTACTTAAGGAAAGAAAAAGGTATTCAAAGATGGCATATCTTTTTAAGGTTTTGAACCCACCACTTAGAGGTTAACGTTACAATGACCATGAAATTGATGCAAATTTTTTTTTCCATTTTCTCCATAAATGCTCAATACTAAATTTGATGAACATTGCTACATGTATGAACTTTAAAAAAAAGAAAATATATTCAGATATTAACATATGATGGGTGATGACGAACGACCACCAATTGCTATAAGATCATCCGAGTAACTCGGGTGACGTAAATATATGCTCACTTTTACAATTTTCAAATACCGGAAGGTACATCTAGGAGCTATTAAAGTTGACAATGTTTGCACTGTGATGTCGCCAAAAGATCTGACCATACCCGTTTTCGCTGGGAAGTATATTTCCTAAAAAGGTTTAGATACATTAAAGCAATATATATATCATAGTGATGAAAGGTGAAGATAACGAACAGTGATCACTCTCATAACTCCTATAATCAATACAAAATAGATAGTTGGGCAAACACGGACCGATATGATTTAATGCATGGCCAATGTAAATCATAGTAGCTCGGTGATAGAGCACTTTCTTCATGATTGAGAGGCACGGGTTGGATCGCAGAGTTAAACATGAAACGTTTGTTTACCTTAAAGGGGTAAACAGGTCGTGTGTCAATTTTTTGTTTACATAGATTAAATATCCCAGTAAATGTTTCATTTTAAGCAGATTTTTTTTTCAATTTAAAAGTTAATTCTGAACACAATTAAACAGTTTCTAGTGTTTGTCACATCTCATTTTGTTTTAAACATATATTCTATTAAGCAATCTATATGTAAAAAAAAAACAAAAAAAAAAAAAACCAAGACACAAGCCTTGTTTACATAATAACGAAAAGTGATGTATCTCACTTGTAACTCGACAATTGACATGGCCCAATGGTTCTTGAGAAGATTTTTAAAGATTTTCTCTATATATTTGTATGTAAAACTTTGATCCCAACGAATGTTTGCTGACCATTCGAAATACCTTAGTTAAGGATTGTAAACATTAAAAATGGAAAAATAAAAGCATGAGGTGTAACAGCTCAATCGTGTCCATGTCCTATAAAACACATGGAGGTCACGCGTCTAGTATCATGGCTCAGGTATTATAGTTGAATGTATAGCATTAGCTTATGTATTGTTTCAGTTAAACTACATACGGTCAGATTCATTCCTATAGATTAAAGCTGACATGAATTAATAAATATAGTATAATTCTATATGTTCGCCATATTTCTCTGCTAATCCGCCATATTAGTTGGAATTTCTATTGTTATATGTATCGGGGTTCGCATGGTATATAAGGGGACGAGCTTTGCTACGCTTCACTTCACATCAGTGTCTTCGATTTACCTGTGCGGGTAGCTTCGACAGGTAACACGTACATCTCCGATACTAATTCATAGGACATCAAGAAATGAAATCACGTTTTGGAACACCACGCAGTGCTCAAAATTATAATAAACATATCATACAGTAGTAAATCATTCTAAATACATGTATATATATTTGGATAAATATATATAGAATGCCTTTTCTTTACGTGAACGTGCGTACATTTGCAGTAAATACGTCAAAACTATACAAAAATGCGGAGAAATATTTCATCTTTTATCTATTGATAAAATGGAATAAGCAAAGAGTATACAATCTATACCATTACAATTACTTCAAGTAAAAGGCAAGGACATAAATACTACTGTACTTATAAAAATGGCATGTATGCTCGCCATGAAAACTCATCGAATGCGGACGACTATTTACCTGGGCCTACTCGTAATATCTGTAAAGGACCGCAGATGTACGTGTACACTTGTCGAAAATACTCTAAGTAGTAGTAAAACTCCCTTTATTTGCATAATCCATGAAACAAAACGATAAATTCCATTCGCATTCCAACAGTAAACAACATTGTCCATTGTACAGACTGCGACACACTTAGCCCGTGCCGATCAGTTATCTTCAATCAGGGGAAGTATCAGAGTATAATATTTACCCTGTATTGTGCATGAATCCTTATACCATATGATTTACTGGTCAGAGTATTGCAGATTTATAAATCATGAAATCATTTAGGTACATAAATTTGCATATACAACACTGTGCGAGTGTATGGGATGAGAGAGAGAGAGAGAGAGAGAGAGAGAGAGAGAGAGAGAGAGAGAGAGAGAGAACAACGAGAGAGATAACGACGAGAGAGAGAGAGAGAGAGAACCGATGATCTTGTAATAATCGTGCTCTTATTAAGACAAATGATATCGTTAATTCAATAAAAAGAGAACAGTACTAGTAACTCAATATTGCTCTCATTAATTGATAATACAGATTTATTTGATTCATTTAATTAAAGCACGCATTAATTAAAAATTAAACATATTTTTAAATAATGTTATTTTCAATTACTTCATTTTATGTTAATTTGGCGCTCAATAGATCTTTTATATCTATGCCATTTTGCGTTATTACATTCTGCGTCGAACTCGACGCAAATTGTACTAATGCAAAATGTAATAATCGAGTTTATCACATTTTGCGTCGTTATCAAACATCAAGGGGAGAGGAAAAGAGTGTCTGTCACCCACCTTTAATAACAATATCCATTTTTTGTTAGTTTGTAATGCAAATAAAAGATACATTGAGTGACAACCCCTCCCCCACTTACCCCAGCTTGAAAGTTCTGATATAATAGTAGAAGACACACACCACCACCAATTAAGAAAATGAAGATATGAGGCACTCATAGTTGAGGACTCTAACCACCCCATCCGACCCCCAACGACTGAAGAAAATGAAGTATAGGGAGGAAATTATTGAGGTAGTCAAAGTAAAAGACTCTTTAACCCTTCACCCCACATTAGGACTTTGAACATCGGACAAAACATCTTGGTTTGTTTGGGTGAATTGTTTTATTTTATTGCTGTTTTCGTTCATCTTTTTTAATTATTATTTTGAATGGCAAGAAATTTTGAAGAATCCAATTTTCCATTTTTTCCCCTGTTGTACCACCCCCCCCCCCCCCCCCCTCATGAAAAATGACGATACATGTCTGGTTATTACATGTACATTTTGTTTTGCAACACATGCATGTATACTAATTGTATGGTGCATGTAGAATTGCACCCTTTACCAAGTTTTCCTTCATTTACACAGTGTAAGGAATGGTAAAGTAAAATCACAAAACAAAATGCATAAAGACCAAGATATTTTCAAGCGTAGGAACTTCATTCATGAATACATAAATACATGTATTCAGAAAAATCGCATGCATGCATTGCAGGACTATAGCATTTGTGTGTTTTAACGTTTCTGTAACATGCCATAATGATTACTTTGAGGCTTGAGTGTAATTTATTCATAAATATTTTCATTTCGTAGATCTGGCGCAATGGCCATACCGCTGTACGTAGAAATTTCAAATTCAAATGTATTCGATAAGATGTTAGTATGCATAAATCAGTAAAATTCGTGTTGAGCTTTTATTTGATATGATACAATGTCAATATACTGTAATGCATTAGTAGGATATGCAGAAGGCAAGAGTATAAACATTTTCTTTTTTCATTATCAGTATCAATATCTATATGATCACGAAAAAACGTTATATAATTTATATCCGGATTCATTTATACCGATTTAGATATCAATAAAAACAAAGCTGCATAGTTTGGGAGAGGGGTTTCTAATGAGTCTGATGAAATTAAAAGAAGGAACCCAACATTTGCATTCAAACTAGATGCACTTCAAAGTGAATTCATTTCTGCTCTGACTGAAAGCATGATTCTAAATTTGGGAACGAATCTTGCATACAAAATAATTAATAGGGGAACACATAAATTCGAGCTCCTTTGGAATTTAATGAAATGTAGATATGCGCCTTTCTTTCAACACGAATTGATATGTTGTTTCAGGCACGAAAACAGGGGGTTGGGGTGGGCAGGAAGGCTGGTCTGCTTTCCCCACTTTTTTGACAATTTACTTTTTTCCCGTTATTCTAACATACAAAGTCAGTATTTTCTACATGCACAGTTCCAACTAATTTTTTTTTTAAATTTGTCATGAATTCAATTATAAGCATCAACTCCTGTAAGTTTCCAATATATTGTCAATCACAAATTTTTAAATAGCTGGACATTTTTAATGCTTGAAAGCTTACATTTATATAAGTGATCAATTTTCTTTCCTTCTATGAAATGGTATATTATAAATCGAAGTAGGACGGTCTCTCTCTCTCTCTCTCTCTCTCTCTCTCTCTCAATGAATATGGACATACAGAGACCGTAAATAATTATGTGGTTCCAAAAGAGACAACAAAACTATATTTTCGTTTATAAATTTCCTTTCATATGTGTCTTTGTGTAATCAACTGTTTTTTATGGATTGCAAATGTTATAAACGCATTTTCACACAGATGTATATTTTCGATCATTATTCCCTTATTTGTATATCCAAGTTTGTATATGATCATCGAGAAATTTTGAATTGTGCACGCAATATATCCAACCAGATATTAGATTCCCCATTTCTATAAACTGCAAAACCTCGACCAGACAAGCATTCAATACAGGAAAAATTTTCGACTCTGACATCTCCCCTGATTGAAGACACACTGTTTGGCACGGGTGAAGTGTGTCGCAGTCTGTATAATGGAATGAGAACGTGTTGTAAAGTTCTAACGAGATACAAATGGAGTTTATCATTTTGTTTCGTGGATTTATCAGAATAAAGAGAATCTAATATTTTCGGTAAGTGCACATCTCCGATACCTGTTGAATAGGCGCCCGATTTGATACTTTTTTTGGCGATTATACCTTGTGCATTGCATATTATGCATATGGCATGCACCTTTATTTTGCAAGAATTGATATAAATAATATATTTTATGCTCTTTGCCTATTCCATTCTATCAGTATGTAATTCACAAATGATTTATCCGCATTTATTTTATTACAAAATGCAAATACTTGTATGCATGCACTTACAACAATGCAAGAAAAGCTTTTTTTTTTTTTTTTTTTTTTTTTTTTTTTTTTTTGCATTTTTGTCTAACTTATCTAAACTTCCAGAATGTTGCATTAGTATACAATCAATATTTTGTAATTTTGAGCAAAGCATAATGTTTTAAAATGTTATTTTATTTGTTTCTCATTCCCTATATATTACTATCGGAGATGTGCACTGGTCGAGTCCACCTAGAAAAATCACTCAGGTGTGACAATCACATTTGGGGTATATACGGGTAGAGTAAATTAGGCTACCTGAAAGAAATATGGCGGATAAGATGAGAAAGGTGTACGTATTTATTAATTCATGTCAGCTTTAAAAACCTCATAGTGATATTAAAGAAGTCTAAAACACGATGACATGTCTCCCAGATAGAGCTAATGACTGTAGTATTGTGATGTTTCATTTTACGTGATATTGTGCAAAGTACAATAATCTTTTTTGTATAACACTGAATTTTCTCTGGAAACCTAATAAAATACAAAAGTTAAATCTCTGCAGTTTTAAAACAAACACTGGCTATGGATTTTGATATTTTTGTATGTTTCTATTTTGACAGAGCCTTTATGAAAAAATGTGAAGATAACGGACAGTGATAAATCTCATGAATGAAAGGTGAAGATAACGAACAATGATCTCATAACAACTATAAGCAATACAAAATAGAGAGTTGGGCAAACACGGACCCCTGGACATACCAAAGATAGGAGCAAGTGCCTAGGAATAGTAAGCATCCACTGTCGACCACTCACACCCGCCGTGAGTCCTATATCTAGATTCTATACAGAATAACGATTGACAGCAGAGCACGGACCATATGATTTCATGATGTTATTCCATGGCCCGGGACGTTGGTCTGTTGTACACTCGGAATATAACGATGGTCCACTCTCTTCCTTTAAAACGCAGTTAGATGAACTACATTAAAAGGTCAAGCTAAAGATGATGAATAATTGATAAATTTGAGTTTTACATCCAATCGACCTATTTGATGACACATGTATTTCATTCATTTGCAGATATATTCCAATGACAATAAAATAAAGACCTAAGACCAAGTTAACCGCTGCTAAAGGTCCATTCGAAATATCCCCTAAGAATTTATATTAGTTTGATGTTTAAAGTTATATTTCAATTGATCAGTAGTTTAAGTACTAGTATACTTCAGCCGCTAGAGATTCAGCGGCGACATTTTTATTATATGTTTTCATGTATATGTAATCTCATATTTTTAGTTTTGTTACATTTTATTTTCATCTTATTCAATTTTATTTATTTATAGGGATGACGGCGGGTGTGACCGGTCAACAGCGGATGCGTACTCCCCCTAGGCACCTAATCCCACCTCTGACATGTCCATGGGTCCGTGTTTGCCCAACTCTTAATTTTGTATTCCTTGTGGGAGTTATGAGATTGCTCACTGTTCGTTATCTTTGCCTTTTATACATATATATTTTTATTAGGAGGTATAATTTCATTACAAGGTAATCCCATAGGGATTCGGGTTAGAATAGGTCCTCAGTACCCCGCGCTTGTTGCAATAGGCGACTAAATGGGGCGGTTCTTCGGGTGAGACCGAAAAAATCGAGGCCCCAAGTCACAGTAGGTTTGGGACGATAAAGATCCATCCCTGCTCAGTGCCCATAAGCGCCGAACATAGGCCTAAATTTTGCAGCCTTTCATCGGCAATGGTGACATCTTCATATGAGTGAAAAAATCTCAAGAGAGACGTTAAACGATGTATAATCAATCAAACCTCTGATGGAAGGTGAATATATCGTGATTAATAATGATCGTAACATCGATCAATGAAAGGTGAAGATAACGAACAGTGATCAATCTCATAGCTTCCATAAGCAATACAAAATAAAGAGTTGGGCAAACACGGACCCCTAAGTATACCACAGGTGGGATCAAAAGCCTAGTAGGATTAAGCATCCCCTGTCGACCGGTCACATCCGCCGTGAACCCCTTATCTTGGTCAGGTAAACGGATATGTTGATTCGATATATCCCTATCAACTCGAAATAATAGACACCACAGATTCAACCACTTCATACTTAGATATTTTATTGAAAATAGATACTAACAGCAAACTAACAACTCAACCTTATGACAAACGGGATGATTTCAGCTTCTTCATCATCTACTTCCCATATTTATGTAGCAATATTCCATCATCACCTGCATATGTTGTTTATATATCTCAACTGATTCAATACGCAAGAGCTTGTTCTGCGTGTGGTCAGTTTTTAAATTGAGGCAAGCTACTGACAAACAAGTTGATGGTACAGGGGTTTCAACAGTATCGTTTAAAGTCAGCATTTTGCAAATTCTATGGTCGATATAACGATCTAGTTTGTCAATACAACCTATCATTGGATCATATGCTGTCTGACGTGTTTCATACCGATTGTTAGACCGTTCTTGACACACTGATTTTGACTACGGATAACTCCGTTAACCTTATCAAGATTTAGGGCTCACGGCGGTTGTGACCGGTCGACAGAGGATGCTTACTCCTACTAGGCACCTGATCCCACCCCTAGCATATCGAGGGGTCCGTGTTTGCCCAACTATCTATTTTGTATTGCTTATAGGAGTTATGAGATTGATCACTGTTCGTTATCTTCACCTTTCATGAACCATCGATAACATATCCAAATATGAATCAGATACGGAAGACTATGTGGTGTCTTTTATTTCGTGTTCACTGATATATATCAAATCAACATATAAATGACAATGAATATTGTTAATAGATAGGAAGGTCGTCAATATATCTAATTGTCGAGTTACAGGCAACAGCAAAACATTTTCTGATGATGTGGAAGATCTTGAATAAAAGGTTGGGTAATAGAGGAACATAATTTTTGCCAATGGGAATTCCAATAGACTGTTGAAAACTTGACTACCAAAGACGACGTAAATATTGTCACTGATGAACTCCAGCATCTTTTTAATATCAACTTTAAAGGATTTGTGCGTAGAATCAGAAAGTTGTTTAACAAAGCAACATTTCGTTAATGACTGATCATAAGATATGAAAATTTCCGTGTTCCATTTTTATTTAAAATGCATAATCTCTATGTTTTGCGTGTGTAAAGTGTTGAAAAGTCATACGTTTTGATGATGATGTTTTGGACAAAGGTTTGAAATTTGATATTAACTAAAAATTCTTTGGAATATTTTAAAAACCACATTTGATTAACACCACTTCTAGTATATGTAGTGATACATGTACCTCTGAAGTTTTTCCTTCAAAGCAATTCATGTGTATGTGAGAAGCAAAGATAGGGGCTTGGTAGAACATTTACTGGATCCAGAAATGTATCTCAGTTTGTAAGGAATTTTGCGAAGTTTCGGAATCCAATATAGATACGGTAATTTATAGTCATTCGTCCCATTGACAGGGATATTAAATGTGTAACTGAAGCGAGATTTGAAGAATTTCATCTTTTGAAAGGGAACATGCAGTAAAAGTTGAATTACCAAATGTAGAATTAAAGCCAGGTTCGTTTAAAATACAGTTGTAATAATGAGCCTTATAAACAAAGACAATATTGTTACAAGCTTTGTCATGTTCCTCATGAGACCTATCTAATTCTTTCATGAGAATTACGACCCAGATGTCTTGCGGACCTAGAATCAAACATGATCTCTCGATGAACAAACTAGCAACTGAGATACCGCGGCAGTGAACATGTATTTAGAACATGTGATATATAAAAGATTATTGCAGTCGTTTACAGTACTTTTAGGGAGAAACCTTTTCATTGCTGGAGACAAGTCCAATAACAGAAGAGACCCTTTGCTTCAACACCATTCTCCAGAAGTCATTTTGTGTGGATACAAGGGGATACTGTGTCACGATATAGTAGGGATAATGGCTATGCAGACCCTGTTAAAGACAAAATCAAAATACACATTAAGTGGACAGGTTGATTGTCGTTTGTCTGACTATGTTCATTGTTTTGGTCTAACCTCTATAACGCTTGCATTGATGTAGTCTGCCACACTGGTTGTTCTGGATTCTCTCAAACGGTTGTAGTCATCTGAAGTGAATATGACAAATTCATTGTATTTCTCACGTATCTCCAAAGCCGAAATTATAATGACAAAAAGGGATATACAGCAGTCATTTGAAAATGAACAATAATAATCATAGAGCATATGAACATGTCCTCATTGACCACGTCTCAAGTGAACACAATATTTCCAGTGGCGATCAATTTAATTCCATTCCATAAAACTTCCGTATTTGTGTTAAAATTTCAGTGGCTTGAAAAATGTGCCATTGTGACGATTCCTGATGTTTTTACAGTCTTTACCGAGGTATGTATGCTGTTTTACGTTCCATTCCAGAATTTTTCACTCGTACAAAGACATGACCACTTTTAAGTGAAGTTCTCTATTTCTGTCTCTAAGGGTTCTTTATCTTACATACACTTATTGCGACACGGGGCCTCCTTTTTTAAGGTTGCATACGAAATACCTGTAAATTTCACTTTTAATGCTAGGTCTTTTTTGTGCGCCACCTTTTTGATATTATTAGCGTTTTTAAATATATGTCGGCTGGGATCATTTTGTGTTATTCACATATTTATTTGCTCTTTTGGAAACCGAGTCATTATTAACGGTTGTTTGTATTGCTTTTAGGAGTTCTGTGACTGATCACTGTTCGTTATCTTTATCTTTCATTAAGTTATCCCATTCAATTAATTTTGTATATCTTTGATTATTACATCATTTGTTTTATCTTAGTTTATTACGTCATTTGTTTGATCATGATAATAGATATCATGTTCACTTAAACTGTTTTGTTATTTCATTAGATACTTCAATAATTATTCAGTAACAAAAACTGAAAAAAGACAACCCTGAAAACAACACTTTAAAAAAAAGTAAGGTAGAAGGTAAAAAGTCATGACATCATATCTTCTGATATTGTTCTGATTCAACCCTCTGAAAAGGGCTATTATTCAAAAGCTTCTACATGAGAATAAAAATATCTTGCTGTGGCCTTCAATTCGAGATTTTGATATATCGACGACGTTTTATCTATTGACAATAATACTTTTTCATTCATACGTTGAAAAGACACAAAGGTGTCTTCCACCTCTGCTTCCTAATTAGATATTTTACTGAACATAGATGTTAACGGTTAAAATAACAACTCAACTTTATGACAAACGGGATGACTTCAGCTTCTCCATCACCAGTTTCCCATATTTATGTAGCAATATTCCATTATCACCTGCACATGTTGTTTATGTCTTTCAGCGATACGCAAGAGCTTGTTCTGCGTATGGTGAGTTTTTAAATTGAGGCAAACTACTGACAAACAAGTTGATGATGCAGGGGTTTCAACAGTCTCGTTTAAAGTCTTCGTTTTGCAAATTCTACGGTCGTTATAACGATCTAATTTGCCAATACAACCTATCACTGGGTCAAATGCTGTCTGACGTGTTTCATACTAATTGTTAAACCGTTCTTGGCACACCGATTTTGACTACGGATAACTCCGTTTGCCTGATCAGGATAAAGGGCTCACGGCGGGTGTGGCCGGTCGACAGGGGATGCTTACTCCTCCTAGGCACCTGACCACCGCTCTGCTATATCCAGGGACCGTGTTTGTGCAACTATATTTTGAATTGCTTATAGGAGTTATGAGATTGATCACTGTTCGGTATCTTCGCCTTTCATGATTTTATGATGTATGTATACATTATGACATGGACAATTTAATAAAGGAAAAACAATAGATTTAGATATGTTGACCAACAACTGTTTTGATTTGTCTTTCATTGATTCATCAAACAATTAACCCGACCATGACACTTGCTAAATACGTAGCTGTATTAAAAATAGAAATAAAACTGCTTTAACAAATATCGAAATATCTTCACAAGAGAACTGTGATACATTGGCCCCGGCTACTACTTTCTGATTGACAATAGTCGGTCAAAATTTCCGGGAGATGTATCTTCAGAGTAGTACACAGTATAATTGAAAAATACTCACATGGTAAGATATTTCTATTTCTGTTTTTATGTTTGTTTTCTGAGGCTTCTCCAATGTCAGTTGAACTCCTGTTACAGGACTGCAGTATATTCTGTTTAAAAATGTAATCTTAGAAAGATGCATGATGTCAAAGTGTAGGAGCGTGAAAGACATTTACTGTTAGTCACAATTTACCCAAAACTCTTCCTCGGCCCATCTCTCACGATCACAGATGTTCTCATAGATTTCCACAAACTCACTGAGACGTATTCTACAAATTAAAGAAAACAATAAGTGAAATATCTTTTAATATATCTTAGCATATATATATATATATATATATATATATATAAAGCACAGAAATAGCAATGAACTCTTAAATTAACATAACTGCCCTAAGTGAAGAAATATTTAATATAAAGCACAGAAAATTTCAGTTTATTTGCATACCCATATAGATATGACTGGCGTCATAAGAAAAGGGCTCCATATCTTTCTACGTCACAATTCATAGAAAACGACGTGAAAGTTCGCAATGGTATTCTCTTTCGAGAAGTCGGGAGGCATAGCCTTCATCGACTTCTCTTCGCAAGCATTCATGTTTTGATTCTAGAAAACGTGTAAATGCCGGAGTCGGTGACGGTTTGTTTTTCGACCGACGTTTCGACTCAGATGTGCCTGGATTTACGCAATAGACAAGTTGTTTTCAAACATTTAACAGCAATGCACAAAACCGTCACAAGGAAATCAAAACTAGTTTAAATCATAACTCTGATTACGTCAGCCCGCTTTTCTCTTAACTGGTCCCCTATTGTGACAGCTCCCAAGACCAGTTAACGTAAACCCGGGACAGGGGACATGTTGAAAATGGATTAAAAGCAAGTAAGTGTTGATTTCCTTGTGACAGTTTTGTGCATTACTGTTAAATGTTTGAAAACAACTTGTCTATTGCGTAAATCCAGGCACATCTGAGTCGAAACGTCGATCGAAGCATAAACCGTCACCGACTCTGGCATTTACACGTTTTCCAGAATCAAAATATGAATGCTTGCGAAGAGAAGTCGATGACGGCTATGCCTCTCGACTTCTCTAAAGAGAATAGGAGCAATGGTAGATCTGTCATAATTCATGTTAGATGCGGAACTGTAGCTAAATTCATGTTTATTGGTAAAGTTCTACAAATTCTAAACAGAGTAATTATTTAAATGATCTCTTTAAACAGTTGCTATGGTGTCCTGAAGATATTGACAAAATAGCAAAAGAATTATATCAAGATTCAGGTGGGAATCTGAATTTAAGCCAAAACATACTAGTTTTCGATCCAGTTCGCCTCCCCAATGTCAAATACTTGCGGACGCCCCGGTGCATGCATGTCTATACACACTTTTACTATTTCACTCACACAAACTGAATAAATGCGACGCCTGAACAGCGAATATTCATACACAACCGCTACATGTTTTTCATTTTTACTACCGCATATCCGGTGGTTACGCTACCATATTGTGAAACATTGTATCTATATCTTTAGTGCAAATTATGATGCAAACAAAACAACAACAAAAATGTAGAAAGGTGGGGCTGTCAACAATTTATGTTTTCCTTACCTTAAAATCGCCCGTCTCAGATCTAATGTTTGTATAAAATGTAAATCTACTCGATGCCGCGTGTTGGTCACTGTCTCAAAGGAGGAGAAACGAAATTTCTCAAGGTACAGTCATATACAAAAGTAAAAACTTCTTCACGCGCTTCAAAACACATTCAAATTACCGCATCATATGTGACTGCTGTATTTCAGTTTGAATTCTTTTTATTCACTTGACTTTTTTTTTTAACTTGGGAAAACGGTTTCTAAGTATTACAAACGATATATTGCAAAATAACGGAATGTATTTTTGTTTTCAATTTAAAATACAATTCCATGGGTATGGGGTTCTAGATATAGAAATATTTCTGCTCCTCGACACGCAGTTTACTATGAATGTGTAAACCTCACTAGAGAAAATAGCACGTATACGTATGCGCCGTCCGATGCCTCTTGCTCGCAACAACTGTCTCAGGTTCATTAAACTTTGAATTTCTCCCCAAAATTCTAGACAAGAGGAACCCTCTAGTTCACAACACCAAGAAAAATCACCTTTTCGGGGCATGTATGGAAGGGGCGGTAAAAATACTAGTACAATCACTACCTTATTCATGAAGACTAAGATCGGCGTTGATGGTTCAAATGCCGTTCCATGGCCCTAACACAGATTCACAGATTCATGGTACATCATACAGATGTCATATGCAAGGTGAAGATAACGAACAGTGATCAATCTCATAACTCCTACAAGCAATACAAAATAGATAGTTGGACAAACACGGACCCCTGGACACACCAGAGGTGGGATCAGGTGCCTAGGAGGAGTAAGCATCCCATAAAGAATACGAAATTGAGAGTAGGGCAAAGAACGAACTCCTGAAAACATCAAAGGTTGGATCAAGTGTTTAGGAGGAGTGAGCAACCCCTATTGAGCTCTTTATCTTGAAAAGACAAATGGAATAATCCGTAGTCAAAATCAGTGTGTAAAATAATTGGCATAAAACACGTCAGACCGCATTCGACATAATGAAAAATCGCATTTGCAAATAATATTATTATAAAAATCATGGAATATACTCAATGTTGTCATTTAACGAGACTGTTGACACCCTGTAAGAACACTATATTTGTTAGTAGCTTGCATCGGTTTACATATTTATTATATGTAGAACATGATTTCCTATATCGAAGCAACCGAAAGCATAAATACCATTTGCAGGTCACAATGAAATATTGCTACATGAATAATGAAGAATCTGAAGTCATCTGTTTTGTCATATAGTTGATTTGTTAGATTGTAATTAAATTTTATGCCCAGTAAACTCCAAACATGAAACGAATGTGGAAGATCCCGAGATATCTTTTATTTCGAGATAACTACCATAGATCGATGAATGTGAATGAAAATGGATATTGTTAACAGATAAACGTAGTCGGTGTATCTAAATGTCGAGTTGAAGGACACAGGAAAATATGCCTTCTTCTCAAGTAAAAGTTTTGAATAAAAGCTGCTTCATAAGTAAGATTACAACAAGAGTACCGGAAAAGGTATATCATACGATCATGGAAATCTTGTGCTGGGTATTTTTCTTACGTCATGATTAAGAAATTTGTTCAAGATACTATCAGCCATAATTAGCCTATGACATACTTTCTGTGCATCGAATGAATAAAATGTCCCAACTTAAAAACTGTGACAGGAGGTAGATAGACAAACCAAGAGTTCAGTGTGTAAAATATTTCCTCAAATTTGACCAAGTGCAACAACATGTAATGTTTCAAACATAAACAAATTAAGAATTGTTGAGATTCAAAATCCTTGCACTATATATATCTTCAAGTTGTTTACAAAGGCCCTAGCTTTAAAACTGTGACAGGTGTCAAAAGGACAAATTATGTACTCTCTATGTAATATTTCCTCATAACTGACAAAGTTCAACAACTTGTAATTTTCTCAAAATAGAAGAAAATCAAAGATCGGTAAAGTTGGCTACTAGTAACCAGCTACTAGTAACTGGCTACTTAAAAAGAGAAAAGTTGGTTACTAGTAGCCAGCTACTTGAACCAGGAAAAGTTAGCTACTAGTAGCCAGTTACTAGTAGCCAGCTACTAAAAGTATGAAAAGTTAGCTACTCGTAGCCAGCTACTACAAAATATAAAAGTTATAATTACTGATAGCTCGCTACCAGATAAAGGTTAATGAGTTTGAAAATTATTATCTATCAGATTTATTTCTAAAGAGGACGAGGAGTCGTATGAAATTTCATGCTCAATTATCCCCAATTACATAACGTTGCAATGCAAAATACGAATACACTTTTTCAACTGAGTGCTTATTTTAAAAGTGATACGGATTGAATCCAGACCTTCAATCATTTGATATACCATCCATTTTGAGATATCTGCTACTTTTACAATTTGATTCGAGTTACCCTGAAATTTCAACATAAGTGTGAATACTGTAAGAAACTTTATGTTTGACTTTATGTTCGTATTAGATATCTGACGAATATACGACTATACATATGGCAAGAAGTCATAGATGGTGTTTTGGTACTCCACGAATTTTCAGATATCGCTCTTTAGGTAATCAGTTACTTATACATTTTGATTATCGGTACAAGATCCGTGTGAATACCTTAAGGAACTCCGTGTTTATAGCATATATTTAACTAACTTACAACGATACGTATGGCGAGTAGTGATATTGGGTATCGTGATATGTCATTAATTTTCAGATATAACGCTTAAGGAAGTCAGCTATATTTACCTTTTGATGGCAGGTAAACTGAAATTTCAAGTTTTTCGCAAATATCTTAAGGAACTCTGAGTTTGTATTAGATATCTGACTAATTTACAATTATCAAAGTGAAGAAGAGTGATATTAGGTATCTTGACATGCCATAAATTTCCAGATATCACGCTTAAGGAAGTCAGCTACTTATACCTTTTGATTCCTGGTATCCTGAAATTTCACGTTTTTCATAAATATCTTAAAGAACTCTGTGCTTGTATTAGATAGCTGATTAGTTTACAACTATCCATGTGAAGTGGAGTGGTACTAGGTATCTTGATATGCCATTAATTTTGAGATACCACGCTTAAGGAAGTCAGCTACTTATACCTTTTGATTGCAGCTGGTAACCTGAAAATTAAAGTTTATAGAAAATATATTAAGGAACTCTGTCTTTGTTTTAAATATCTGATTAATTTACCAATGCACATCTGATAAAATCTGATACTATGTATCTTGATATGCCATCATTTTTCAGATATCACTCTTAAGGAGGTCAGCTACATATACCTTTTGATGGCTGGTAAACTGAAATTTCAAGTTTTTCGCAAATATCTTAAGGAACTCTGTATTTGTATTAGATATCTGACTAATTTACAACTACCCACGTGAAGTGGTGTGATATTAGATATCTTGATATGCCAACAATTTTCGGATATCATACTTAACGAAGTCAGCTACTTATACCTTTTGATTCCAGGTAACCTGAAATTTCAAGTTTTTCATAAATATCTTAAAGAACGCCTTGTTTGTATTAGATATCTGACTAATTTATAACTATCCATGTGAAGTGGAATGGTATTAGGTATCTTGATATGCCATCAATTTTCAGATATCACCCTTAAGGAAGTCAGCTACTTATACCTTTTGATTCCTCGTATCCTGAAATTTCACGTTTTTCATAAATATCTTAAAGAACTATGTGCTAGTATTAGATATCTGACTAATTTACAACTGTCCATGTGAAGTGGAGTGGTACTAGGTATCTTCATATGCCATTAATTTTGAGATACCACGCTTAAGGAAGTCAGCTACTCATACCTTTTGATTGCAGGTAAACTCAAATTTCAAGTTTTTCATAAATATCTCAAGGAACTCTGTGTTTGTACTAGAAATCTGACTAATTTACAATTAACCACGTGAAGAAGACTGATATTAGGTGTCTTGATATACCATCAATTTTTAGATATCACGCTTAAGGAAGTCAGCTACTTATACCTTTTGATTGCAGGTAACCTGAAATTTCAAGTTTTTCATAAATATCTTAAAGAACTCTGTATTTGTATTAGATATCTGACTAATTTACAACTATCCACATGAAGAAGTGTGATATTAGGTATCTTCATATGCCAACAATTTTCAGATATCACGCTTAAGGAAGTCAGCTACTTATACCTTTTGATTGCAGGTAACCTAAAATTTCAAGTTTTCCGTAGATATCTTAAGGAACTCTGCGTTTATATTCGATATATGACTAAGTTCCAACTATCCACGTGAAGAGGAGTGATATTAGGGATCTTGATATGCCATTAATTTTCAGATATCACCCTTAAGGAAGTCAGCTACTTATACCTTTTGATTCCTCGACACCTGAAATTTCAACTTTTTCATAAATATCTTAAGTAACTCTGCTTTTGTATTAGATATCTGACTAACTTACAACTATCCACATGAAGAGGAGTGATATTAGGTATCTTGATATACTATTAATTTTCAGATATCACCCTTAAGGAAGTCAGCTACTTGTACAATTTGATTGCAGGTAAACTGAAATTTCAAGTGTTTAGTAAATATTTTGAGGATTTCCGTTTTTGTTTTAGATATCTGATTAATTTACCAATGCACATATGACAAGGAGTTATATTAAGTATCTTGATATGCCTTCAATTTTGAGATATCACGCTTAATGAAGTCAGCTACTTGTACATTTTGATTGCAGGTAACCTGAAATTTCAAGTTTTTAGAAAATATTTTAAGGAGCTCCGTGTTTGTTTTAGATATTTGATTAATTTACCAATGCACACATGACAAGATGTGCTATTAGGTATTTTGATATGCCATCAATTTTCTAATATCACGTTTAAGGAAGTCAGCTACTTATATCATTTGATTCTAGGTAGACTGAAATTTCAAGTTTTCCGTACATGCATATCTTAAGGAACTCTGCGTTTGTATTAGATATATCATTAATTTACCATCTCACATATGACAGGGAGTGATATTAAGTATCTTATTATGATATCAATTTTCAGATATCACGCTTAAGGAAGTTAGCTACTTAGACCTTTTGATTCCTGGTTACCTGAAATTTCAAATGTTTTGTAGATATCTTTTAAGGAACTGTGTGTTTGTATTAGATATCAGACTAATTATCTACTATCAACCTGAAGAGGAGTGATATTAGGTATCTTAAAATGCCATCAATTGTCAGATAGATATGTTAGATACTTGACTAATTTATCTTTGCCGATATTACAGAGCTTTATATGAACTGTCTTGATATGCAATCAATTTTGAGATATCACGTTCGACGAAGTCAGCTACTTATACCTTTTGATTCCAGACATCTTGAAATTTAAAGTGTTTTGTATATAGCTTAAGGAACTCTGTGTTTCTGTTAGATATCTGACTAGTAAGCTACTATCCACGTGAAGAGGTATGATAATAGGTATCAAGATACCTAATATCACTCCTCTTCACGTGGGTGGTTGTAAGTTAGTCAGATATCTAATACAAACGCAGAGGTCCTCAAGATATTTACGGAAAACTTCAAATTTCAGGTTACTTAGAATAAAAAAGTATAAGTAGCTAACTTCCTTAAGGGTGATATTTGAAAATTGATGGCATATCAAGATACCTAATACCACTCCACTTCATATGGATAGTTGTAAATTAGTCAGATATCTAATACAAACAAGACGTTCTTCAAGATATTTATGAAAAACTTGAAATTTCAGGTTACCTGTAATCAAAAGGTATAAGTAGCTGACTTCCTTAAGGGTGATATCTGAAAATTGATGGCATATCAAGATATCTAATACCATTCCACTTCACATGGATAGTTGTAAATTAGTCAGATATCTAATACAAACAAGGAGTTCTTTAAGATATTTATGAAAAACTTGAAATTTCAGGTTACCAGGAATCAAAAGGTATAAGTAGCTGACTTCCTTAAGCGTGATATCTGGAAATTTATAGCATGTCAAGATACTTAATATCACTCTTCTTCACTTTGATAATTGTAAATTAGTCAGATATCTAATACAAACTCAGAGTTCTTTAAAATATTGTTGAAAACTTGAAATTTCAGGTTGTCAGAAATCAAAAGCTATAAGTAGCTGACTTCCTTAAGCGTGATATCTAAAAATTGATGGTATATCAAGATACCTAATATCAGTCTTCTTCACGTGGTTAATTGTAAATTAGTCAGATTTCTAGTACAAACACAGAGTTCCTTGAGATATTTATGAAAAACTTGAAATTTCAGGTTACCTGCAATCAAAAGGTATAAGTAGCTGACTTCCTTAAGGGTGATATCTGAAAATTGATGGCATATCAAGATACCTAGTACCACTCCACTTCACATGGACAGTTGTAAACTAGTCAGATATCTAAAACAAACACAGAGTTCTTTAAAATATTGTTGAAAACTTGAAATTTCAGGTTGTCAGAAATCAAAAGCTATAAGTAGCTGACTTCCTTAAGGGTGATATCTAAAAATTGATGGCGTATCAAGACACCTAGTATCAGTCTTCTTCACGTGGTTAATTGTAAATTAGTCAGATTTCTAGTACAAACACAGAGTTCCTTGAGATATTTATGAAAAACTTGAAATTTCAGGTTACCTGCAATCAAAAGGTATAAGTAGCTGACTTCCTTAAGGGTGATATCTAAAAATTGATGGCGTATCAAGACACCTAATATCAGTCTTCTTCACGTGGTTAATTGTAAATTAGTCAGATTTCTAGTACAAACACAGAGTTCCTTGAGATATTTATGAAAAACTTGAAATTTCAGGTTACCTGCAATCAAAAGGTATAAGTAGCTGACTTCCTTAAGGGTGATATCTGAAAATTGATGGCATATCAAGATACCTAGTACCACTCCACTTCACATGGAAAGTTGTAAACTAATCAGATATCTAAAACAAACACAGAGTTCTTTAATATATTTATGAAAAACTTGAAATTTCAGGATACCAGGAATCAAAAGGTATAAGTAGCTGACTTCCTTAAGCGTGATATCTGGAAATTTATGGCATGTCAAGATACCTAATATCACTCTTCTTCACTTTGATAATTGTAAATTCGTCAGATATCTAATACAAACTCAGAGTTCCTTAAAATATTGGTAGAAAACTTGAAATTTCATGTTACCTGCAATCAAAAGGTATAAGTAGTTGACTTCCTTAAGGGTGATATCTGAAAATTGATGGCATATCAAGATACCTAATACCATTCCACTTCACATGGATAGTTATAAATTAGTCAGATATCTAATACAAACAAGGCGTTCTTTAAGATATTTATGAAAAACTTGAAATTTCAGGTTACCTGGAATCAAAAGGTATAAGTAGCTGACTTCGTTAAGTATGATATCCGAAAATTGTTGGCATATCAAGATATCTAATATCACACCACTTCACGTGGGTAGTTGTAAATTAGTCAGATATCTAATACAAATACAGAGTTCCTTAAGATATTTGCGAAAAACTTGAAATTTCAGTTTACCAGCCATCAAAAGGTATATGTAGCTGACCTCCTTAAGAGTGATATCTGAAAAATGATGGCATATCAAGATACATAGTATCAGATTTTATCAGATGTGCATTGGTAAATTAATCAGATATTTAAAACAAAGACAGAGTTCCTTAATATATTTTCTATAAACTTTAATTTTCAGGTTACCAGCTGCAATCAAAAGGTATAAGTAGCTGACTTCCTTAAGCGTGGTATCTCAAAATTAATGGCATATCAAGATACCTAGTACCACTCCACTTCACATGGATAGTTGTAAACTAATCAGATATCTAATACAAGCACAGAGTTCTTTAAGATATTTATGAAAAACGTGAAATTTCAGGATACCAGGAATCAAAAGGTATAAGTAGCTGACTTCCTTAAGCGTGATATCTGGAAATTTATGGCATGTCAAGATACCTAATATCACTCTTCTTCACTTTGATAATTGTAAATTAGTCAGATATCTAATACAAACTCAGAGTTCCTTAAGATATTTGCGAAAAACTTGAAATTTCAGTTTACCTGCCATCAAAAGGTATATGTAGTTGACTTCCTTAAGCGTGATATCTGAAAATTAATGACATATCACGATACCCAATATCACTACTCGCCATACGTATCGTTGTAAGTTAGTTAAATATATGATATAAACACGGAGTTCCTTAAGGTATTCACACGGATCTTGTACCGATAATCAAAATGTATAAGTAACTGATTTCCTAAAGAGCGATATCTGAAAATTCGTGGAGTACCAAAACACCATCTATGACTTCTTGCCATATGTATAGTCGTATATTCGTCAGATATCTAATACGAACATAAAGTCAAACATAAAGTTTCTTACAGTATTCACACTTATGTTGAAATTTCAGGGTAACTCGAATCAAATTGTAAAAGTAGCAGATATCTCAAAATGGATGGTATATCAAATGATTGAAGGTCTGGATTCAATCCGTATCACTTTTAAAATAAACACTCAGTTGAAAAAGTGTATTCGTATTTTGCATTGCAACGTTATGTAATTGGGGATAATTGAGCATGAAATTTCATACGACTCCTCGTCCTCTTTAGAAATAAATCTGATAGATAATAATTTTCAAACTCATTAACCTTTATCTGGTAGCGAGCTATCAGTAATTATAACTTTTATATTTTGTAGTAGCTGGCTACGAGTAGCTAACTTTTCATACTTTTAGTAGCTGGCTACTAGTAACTGGCTACTAGTAGCTAACTTTTCCTGGTTCAAGTAGCTGGCTACTAGTAACCAACTTTTCTCTTTTTAAGTAGCCAGTTACTAGTAGCTGGTTACTAGTAGCCAACTTTACCGATCTGAAAATCAAACTCCTTGCCACATGCACATTTTCAACACCCATACAAACACTCTGTAAAACAAGGAAGTCCCCACTTAAAAGTGTGGGAGGATTTAGCCGGACAAATTATATACTCTCCATATAGCATTAATTTTCAAATAAAGTGACAAAATGCCGATAAGAAAGATCGAAATGGATCAAAATTGCAACATGATCTAGAGTGACTCACAAAGAAGCTACATAGCAAGTTTCTGCTAAATCTGTGACAAAGAAATGAAAATAGAAACATAAAACCCTGAACGGACGGACATACAGACATTGCTATACCACAATACGTCCCGTCTAAAGGCGGTTGAAAGATCTGATCTGGAAACACAGTATAGATGATGACAATAGTTTTGAATATTTAGCTCAGGGCTTCATTCATTCAAAGTTAGAAAGACTAATGTGGAAAATAAAAAATTATAATTCAATTTCTATATCAAGAATCACTAATGATATTTGTAATTATAATAACAAATATCCATAGTGCTTGCTTTAAAGTTAAAGTAATTCTTTAAACCGCTGTTTCAAATTTTGTTGTGAAATAGAAATGCAATGAAATTTCAGGCCATTCTTTACATATTAATTTTGACGACGGATTATTCCGTATATCTGATATAGGACTTATGGTTGGCATGACCGGTAAACAGGGGATGCCTACTCCTCTGGTCCTGCTGATTTCTTCTCTGGTGTCAAATTTTAAAAAAAAAAGTGCAAAGTGGATTATTTAATGATGGTGGGGGAATGTTAGATGGGTGATATCTAACCGAAATAATTCTTAAAGTTGTATGGTCCAAATTATGACAATTTTTTTCCAAATTGTAAAAACGCTGTTAAATCATCGCACGTAGTTATGAGGCTGTCTTACATGCCATACATTATTTCACCTGTTTTAACCAAAACTGATTATAAATCGGTGTTTACAAACAACCGCGTCACTCTGCCATTTCAAGTGACAGTCACTTGATCAGTTCAAACTTTCAGATCATCGGTGGTCTTATCTGTGTAAAGCTGTGCATTTTGTTAAAACACTACCGTGCCATAAGTTTAATAGACATAAAAATATTAAATATATCTGATTAATTCGTTGTTTTACGCTCTTTCAGCCTTAAAATTAGACAGTTGCATCTGAGTTAATCAGAGTTAACTCCTTAGAGTTCACTCCTTTTATGCCGACCAGCAACTCATCATCAACATACAGTATACAAAGAAAGATAACTCTCATGTAATGAGAGTGACATGCACGTTTTCAGTACATGCTTATAAGAGCATGCGTAACAAGGAAGCTTCCTTTTCCAACTTGTAGCTGCTGCGATTAAGACGTGTCTGCAGGCAATCTCTAAGGCGTATCCTTGTCGACACCAACAACGGTCTCACTTGTAGGTATACTGTAGGTAAAACTGGACAGTACGGTAGGCCCCTAATTTTCCTTTTTAGTTCGATGCTGCTGCATTGAATTCCTGATGTTTGCTTAAGCCTGCGTCTGAGTTTCGGTCATGCCTCATGGCGTCGCCATTTTGAAAAAAACGTGCGAATTCAATTTCATTTACAATTTAGCTATTAATTATCAATTAATATGTATTAATTACAATTTCCTTTATATTTACTGGGGTTAGATATAATTATAGATATAAACAGATACATGTATATATAATTTATAAAAGTTTACTGTAGTTCATCATGCTCCGAGTTAAATGGAGGGCCAGGAACGCTCCATATATTGGTCCAGCGGCTGGGACAAGAGGAGCCGCATCCAGGACGACGACGGCTCACGCCTCTGCCAGACCTACAACGGTGACAACTCACATGGCCACTGACCTCCCTACTCAGCCTAGCCTGCCAGTCATCCCTCTAAACACTCCGCCAGTTGTGGACCCTCATCAACAGGTTATGGCTAACTTCCCAATTAATGAAAACAGGGGAGAACAAATTTCAGGTGAAAATGTTACCAATACCATGCACGCTTATCATGAGCCTGCCATAGCACCACTAGTTAGTGTTGGCGACGAGTTGGCCGTTCACATTGAACAAACAATTAAGGAAAAAATTTGGAACCGAGATTACATTGAATTATCTAAGTTAACACAGTCTGAATTTGAAATTTCCAATGTCATCCAACCAAAAAATCCACCTAAACGAATTACATCAATACATACTTGGACAGATGCATTTTTAATCTTCGCAAGTATATACTTAACGAGGCACCCTGTTGATCTCCAGGGCATCCTCAAGTATATGCACATAGTTAGACTGGCAGCAAACAGATCAGTTAGTGGGTGGATCGAATATGATAGGCAATTCAGGCTACGCCTGTCAAAGAATCCTAACATTTCCTGGGGTTCCGTTGATGCTGAGCTATGGCTCTTGTTTATTTCTAACCAAAGCCAATCACCCCCCCCCCCCCCCCACTCAACCGACCCATAAATGTTTCGACTTTAACTTTAAGGGTTCATGCCTTCGCCAGCCCTGTAATTACCTCCACTTGTGCATGTATTGTAATAAGTCGCATCCTAGACTACATTGTTGGGTCAATCAAAGTAATCCATCTCCTCAGGCTAACATCCCAAACCCAACATCCAACCCTCAACCCAGGCAACCGTTAAGTCAGCACAATTTCCGTCCCTTCAACCCCCGAGCACAATCCAATTCCCATCAACGTCAAAGAAATATGGGACCTAGGTTCAACACCCATTAATCATTCCATTTTGAAAAATTACCTTCGTGATCATCCTGATACTCAGTTAGTCCAGCACGTTGTGAATGGTTTTAGGCACGGTTTCAGTTTAAATTACACAGGATTAAGACTCTTGGTTTCGGCAAAAAATTTGAAATCTGCAACTCAGCATCAGGTTGAATTACTCCAGATAATTCATAAAGTAATTAGTTTAGGTCATATGGCTGGTCCTTTTCACCATCGCCCTTTGTCAAATTTAAGGTGCAACTCAGTTGGGGTTTTGCCTAAAAAAGATGGGAGTTGGCGACTAATCACCAACTTGTCTGCTCCAATTGGAAATAGTGTAAATGAGTTTATCGACCCGAAATTGTGTTCAGTTGCTTACGCATCATTTGATCACGCTATCCAAATGATTCAAAGGTTAGGACAGGGGGGCATTATTGTGCAAAATGGATTTATCTAGTGCTTTTAGGTTGTTACCAGTACGTCCTGCTGATTTTTCTTTGTTGGGTATTTGTGTAGGTGATCAATTCTTCATTGATAAATGCATGCCATTCGGTTGCTCTATTGCTTGTGCAACTTTTGAGAAGTTTTCCTCATTACTACATTGGATAGTAGCTACCCAATCACACAACAGTAATATTATTCATTACCTCGACGATTTCTTGTTTGTTGGTAAGCCATTGTCTGATCATTGTTATAACCTCTCTCTAGTTTTCAGACAAACTTGTCGAGCAATCGGGGTTCCAATCAATGACAAAAAAACTGAGGGTCCAACTACTAAACTTACATTTCTAGGTTTGGGCATTGACACAATTAGCCAAACAATCTTCATCCCTGAACAGAAGTACATTGAGCTCAAACAAGCCTTGGTCTATTTATCGTCGTCCAAGAAGGTCACACTTACACAAATGCAGTCTTTGTGTGGTTCTTTAAAATTTTTTGCAAAGGCAGTCCCAGGTAGTCGGGCATTCAACCGTCGATTTTATAATTCTACCATTGGTATCCGTAAACCACACTTTCGACTTCGTGTCACAATAGGCATGAAACAAGATGCAAGGGTTTGGTTAGACTTCCTTGAAAACTTCAATGGCCGTGCTCCATTTCCAGATCTCCTATGGTCATCAAATACTGCGTTAAACCTATTTACGGATAGCTGTGCATCTTGTGGAGGCGGTGCATTTTACAACAACAGTTGGCTTGTTATTAAGTGGTCTAGTACCTGGGATTCTCAGGTTCTCCGAGACATAACATTCCTCGAGTTAGTTCCTATTCTGTGTGCATTCTGGGTATGGGCGGGTAGCTTTGAGTCTAAGAAAGTGTTACTACATACAGACAATTTGGCTTTGGTCCACATCTTAAATTCACAATCAAGCAAATCGGAAAGGGTCATGCAGTTAGTACGCCCTTTAGTGCTGCTCTGCTTAAGACACAATATACAAATAAAAGCGGTTCATATTCCTGGATGTCGGAATTTGATTGCTGATGCTATTTCTCGCTTTCAGTGGGACCGCTTCAAATCCCTTGCCCCACAGGCAGAGAAATATCCGTCACGGATACCTCCAGCAATATGGCAAGTCTTGAGTATCGAATAGAAGCACTTTTAGCAGCAGCAGTTTCCAAAAACACCGCGGCTACTTATAGCAGGGCTCTAGACTCATTTACAGAATTTCGGTCTAAGTACAACCTTCCATCCTTTTGGCCACCTTCTGTGGACCAAATTGTTTATTACTTAGCTTATCTATCAACAAAGAACATATCATTTTCTACAGCAAAATGCTACTTAAGCGGGCTAAGTTACCATTTGCAAATTCAAGGTAAAGAAGACACAACTAAAGTTTTCATTGTTAAGAAGATGTTAGAAGGCATGCATCGTTTAAACCCATTAAAGCACATAAGGGCACCTATTTCGTTGCCCCTATTAAATCGGGTTACATTGGCACTTCCTTCAGTCTGTAAAAATTATTACGAGGCAACTTTGTTTACTGTTGCTTTTCATTTGGCCTTTTTTGCATTACTTAGATTTAGCGAGCTAACAATCTCTACAAACACTTCATACGCAATTTCCATTCATGATCTTGGGTTCTATAAGAACCAAATTAAACTGCGTATTAGGGGTTCGAAGACTGATCAGTATGCAGTGGGTTTCATTGTTCAGATAGATCTCAATCATGAAACCTCTACACTATTTTAATAGTTACAACATTATCTGCACTCTAGACCAACATCACCTGGCCCTTTATTACTCCACCTAAACGGTAAGCCACTCACTTCTTATCAGTTTACTTCAATCTTGCACAAAGCATTACGGTTCATTGAAGTCGACACATCTACATTTAAATCCCATTCATTTAGAATAGGGGTGCAACCCATATGCATCTCTCAAGGGTCCCAGAAGAACATATCAAAATTAAGGGTAGATGGAAGTCTAACGCAGTTAAATCGTATATTCGTGTATGAATTGTCATTATAGGCTTGGTGCTTGCAACATTATACTGGTCACTAACAGTATGTTAAGTTTGCAGGTATCCACACAGTCGTATGGATAGTCGGATCATCTTTGATATATCATGTATGTAACTACACTAAACCTTATTTTGGTAATCAGCACCTCAACCTACTATCCAAGAACATTGCCATTAGATGGTTTGGTCAGAGGGGCATGACCTGGGAGCATATGGAATCTAAGATCCAAAGGCTAGTTGTTCAATTTGGTCCTCCCGATGTTTTGATGTTGCATTGCGGTGGTAATAGCATCGGGACCATGTCACTTAGACAATTGCAGATTTATGAAGCAAACTATCTATACACTTTATCAATTATTGCCAAATTGCAGATTCATTTGGTCTGAAATCTTGCCTCGTACTTATTATCGTCATATGTTCTCATTAAATTCAGTAGAAATGTCCCGCAAGAGAATAAATAGTGCAATGAGTGCATTTATCATTCAACGGGGTGGGGGTTATATTTCGTACCCTGATCTCAAATCATGTTCCCCGGTCTTGTTTCGAGACGGGGTACACTTAACTGACATTGGTCAAACTATATTCAGGGGGGCCTTTTCACTATTATTAGGGAGGGGGTTCAGCACTTTCCGCCTCGAGCAGTTAATTGAGGTCAGTTGATCCATACTGGGCAGTTCGTCATGACAGGGGCCAAAATTTGCAGCATGTGGCTGATGTCTATGCGCACCTTGCTTTACTACAGGTACTCGTCGACATGTGGCCGAACTTTGAACTTTGAAGCCTGCCCTAGATTTCTGTTGTTTTCCAGGGTCTGGGGCCAATAATTGGGCTTCTGTCATTTTCTCATTTTCATTGATATTGCTATGCCATACACTGTTGACAAAGTCGGTGTAGCTCATTGTCGTTGTACATTATTGGTGTTTATATTTGTCATTGATTCACCTTGTATACTCATTTGCCATAACTCGTGGCACCGTTGTTATTGTCAAGAATTTGCTCAAAAATATAAAGCCTTGACAAAAACTGCTAAATCATTCTTGGAGTTGATGTGTCGTCATAATCAGAGTTTTATCTATATAAATAATTAATATCAATGAAAAGAGACCCTTGGATCACAAGATCCACCTGAGCCATCTTACCCTCACAGATAGATATGTCTTTCATAAGTTTAAGAGTCCTAATTGTAGTTTCACATTGAACCAAAACTCACTATTGGATAACTGAGAATGCATGCATATTGGATTAACTGTTCTTTTCCCAGGCAAAGGTCTATGCTCACTGTATGTGTATTTAAGGGGGTAAATTAGTTCCATTATGACTCTTATCTAAATCTTTGCATATACATTAAAATACCATGATGTATAATGTTTCAATTAAATTTTTATGTACAAGAAAAATTGAAACACATTGATAAAAGTTATAAAATTGGTATTCTATCATGTGCACATTTTTCATTGTGAAATGTTTACTGGTATATCAAAGAAAGAATAATTAACAGTGAAATTTCCTTTAGATTTAATAATATTATTGTCTTTCAAATGGCATGTAATACATCATGAGTACATGTACTTGTTTTCCCTCAAATTCACAATTTACTTTAAAGTATGTTGCATAACATCCGTTGCTCTGGGTTCATAAGGGCATTGATGATTCTATCCAAGTCCAAATTTTGAAGTATTTCTTGAATCACTGGAACTTGATCAAACATTGTTTTCAATTTCTGAAGTTGTGGGGGTCCAGTGGAATGACGTACCTATTGATAACACATATATTTGAATATATATAAAAAAAAAAATGAATATTTGATTTTTTTTTAAAATTGTCTTTACAAATGTTGTCGGGTGTTAAAATGGGGGAAAATATTATACCTTTCTTGCTAATTGCTATTGAACTTGTTGACTCAAAATCCATTCCAACCTGCAATGGTCTTATCCAACATGCACTGGTCCTAAGGCTGATGCCTAGAAAAAAGATCATCATAATTGATATTTGCAGTCATTATAAAAGTGTACCATTGATTAATTAGACCATGTCAGACAATGTGAATTTTAAAATTGTGTATGTACCAATGCATATTCAATGAAAATAAAAATACTAATGTTTCAAAATTATATATTGCAATATGAGATGACACATGTTTTCATAAATTGCCAGACTCATCATTTTACAAAATGTGGGTCAAGAGAAGAACATACAAGGTAGTATAAATATATCCTACTTATACATACGATACATATATTTGCCTATGAGAGGGCACATGCAGGCTTGTAATTATTTTGCATTATTTTATAAACGTTTGTCGACCTACATGCTTGTGTGAAACACGAATTTATAGGTTTGATATATTTCTTAGATCAATGAAATTTCAAGACATTATAAGTAATGGTATATACTATTATGTTCGTTATCTTCACCTTGCATGTATACTGTAGAAACTATTAGTGCAACACATGCCTCCTCCATACCTATCACAATTTTGATTCGAGATAGGAAAACCTTGTTCGACATGTGAAAAAGAAACACAAACAAGAAATAACAATTCTAAAAGAAAGGACACAAGCAAAACATTCCCACTCTACACGCTCACTAGCAGACGATACTCACGCACCCAAAATACACAACATAGAACAACAAAACATTCACACTCTACACGCTCACTAGCAGACGATACTCACGCACCCAAAATACACAACATAGAACAACAAAACATTCACACTCTACACGCTCACTAGCAGACGATACTCACGCACCCAAAATACACAACATAGAACAACAAAACATTCACACTCTACATGCCCACTAGCAGACGATACTCACGCACCCAAAATACACAACATAGAACAACAAAACATTCCCACTCTACACGCTCACTAGCAGAAGATACTCACGCACCCAAAATACACAACATAGAACAACAAAACATTCACATTCTACACGCTCACTAGCAGACGATACTCACGTACCCAAAATACCTAACACGAGACAACAAAACATTCACACTCTACACGCTCACTAGCAGACGATACTCACGCACCCAAAATACCTAACACGAGACAACAAAACATTCACACTCTACACGCTCACTAGCACACGCTACTCACGCACCCAAAATACCTAACACGAGACAACAAAACATTCACACTCTACACGCTCACTAGCAGACGATACTCACGCACCCAAAATACACAACATAGAACAACAAAACATTCACACTCTACACGCTCACTAGCACACGATACTCACGCACCCAAAATACCTAACACGAGACAACAAAACATTCACACTCTACACGCTCACTAGCAGACGATACTCACGCACCCAAAATACCTAACACGAGACAACAAAACATTCACACTCTACACGCTCACTAGCAGACGATACTCATACACCCAAAATACACAACAGAGAACAACAAAACATTCACACTCTACACGCTCACTAGCAGACGATACTCACGCACCCAAAATACCTAACACGAGACAACAAAACATTCACACTCTACACGCTCACTAGCACACGCACCCAAAATACACAACATAGAACAACAAAACATTCACACTCTACACGCTCACTAGCACACGATACTCACGCACCCAAAATACACAACATAGAACAACAAAACATTCACACTCTACACGCTCACTAGCACACGATACTCACGCACCCAAAATACCTAACACGAGACAACAAAACATTCACACTCTACACGCTCACTAGCACACGATACTCACGCACCCAAAATACCTAACACGAGACAACAAAACATTCACACTCTACACGCTCACTAGCACACGCTACTCACGCACCCAAAATACCTAACACGAGACAACAAAACATTCACACTCTACACGCTCACTAGCAGACGATACTCACGCACCCAAAATACCTAACACGAGACAACAAAACATTCACACTCTACACGCTCACTAACACACGATACTCACGCACCCAAAATACTTAACACGAGACAACAAAACATTCCCACTCTACACGCTCACTAACACACGATACTCACGCACCCAAAATACCTAACACGAGACAACAAAACATTCACACTCTACACGCTCACTAGCACACGATACTCACGCACCCAAAATACCTAACACGAGACAACAAAACATTCACACTCTACACGCTCACTAGCACACGATACTCACGCACCCAAAATACCTAACACGAGACAACAAAACATTCACACTCTACACGCTCACTAGCACACGATACTCACGCACCCAAAATACCTAACACGAGACAACAAAACATTCACACTCTACACGCTCACTAGCACACGATATTCACGCACCCAAAATACACAACATAGAACAACAAAACATTCACACTCTACACACTCACTAGCACACAATACTCACGCACCCAAAATACACAACATAGAACAACAAAACATTCACACTCTACACGCTCACTAGCACACGATACTCACGCACCCAAAATACCTAACACGAGACAACAAAACATCCACACTCTACACGCTCACTAGCACACGATATTCACGCACCCAAAATACACAACATAGAACAACAAAACATTCACACTCTACACGCTCACTAGCACACAATACTCACGCACCCAAAATACATATGACAACAAAACAATGTACTTTGCTTTAACAAAGTCTATTTCATAAAAACCCCGACCAGTATAAGTCGAACGTTCATTGGTCCACAATGCGATGCGCACACATGGTAAATATACTTACACATGTTGTTTATGTCACCACTTGGGATCCCGTAGATGTAATACGTATTTCGAAGCTTTCTCATTACGCCTCATTCAGGTATGATACGTTGGTACTTGTAGAAGTAGATTGCAGGAACACTCATCTGTAGTACCAGTAGAATCAGTACATGTGTAACGGAGCAGGAAGGCAGGTGTTGGCTTCATGAACTTATTCGGCATGGACCTACAATAACAGACAAATAACATTACAAATCAAGAGAAAAAAACATAATCGAAATATGACAATTGTAAATTGTACCCACAGTAAACGTTTTAGCAGAATATTATACTTTCTGAAGAAATGTACTTGTATTCTGTAATAATTCAAGTTAAGATCTTACAAACTCATATAATCATTACAACTTTGACTGCACAATTACAAAAATCTTCACCTGCAATCATTACAACCCCTGGGTCGAGGTCTCTGCTGGTGGACTGTTAGTCCCCGAGGGTCTCTACAGTCCAGTAGCTAAGTACTTCGTTACTAGATTGAAAATACGGATGTATATTTAATTGCTGGGATAAAATTTAGAAATTCATTTCAAAATTAAGGATTATCTCCCTCTTGCATAGCTCTATCCTTGGACGAATTTGGCTCCAGTTTCTTGGCACTCTAGTTTTCCTCTTACAAGTTTATTATTATTTTGAATTTCCAAAAATTCGGCTTGAGCATCACTGAAGAGACATTATTTATCGAAAGGCGCATCTGGTGCATCAAAATTGGTACCGTATAAGTTTTACATGGAGACGTCACCATTGCCGGTGAAGGGTGGGAAAATTTAGGCCTATGCTCGGCGCTTACGGCCTTTGAGCAGGGAGGGATCTTTATCGTGTCACACTTGTTGTGACACGGGGCCTCGGTTTTTTGCGGTCTTATTCGAAGGACCGCCCCATTTAGTGGCCTCTTACGACAAGCAAGGGGGTACTGAGGACCTAGTCTAACCCGGATCCTCATGGAACGAATCATAATAATATCAGCTCTTCATATGGAAATGAAACATATAATGAAATATAGAAATAACATACCATAAGATGCGGATGATGTTAGCTGGTTGGAATTCATCAAAACGTATTACTGACTCTGACTAGGTAAACACGGTAGATTTATACTTATACTGAAAGCCCATTATTGGATAAAGAAATATGAAATGTTCAGTGACATCAAAGAAGCAATGAAATAACAGAATAAAACTTTACTCAGTCAACTCAATCCAGATGCGTAATAGAACTTCCGTCCAATCAAAATTCAAAATTATATTCAATGAAAACGATAAAACGAATAAATACATATAAATATAAGAATTGATTGAGATTGATCCCTGTTCGTTATCTTCACCTTGCATTCATACTATCACACATGGATTACGTAAATCGCCTAAATGAGTATACATCAGAGATAACACTTCTTGAAGCTGATGCATGGTGTCTTTTTTTTTTTTCGTGTTACCATCGTCCCATCTTCATTAAAGATATTCATTGGCACAGGGTCGTTTTCAAATGTCATCACCCATTGCAGCGGGACTTTCTTGATAACGTTGACAGCTAATAAACGAAGAACGTGATTTCAGGTCCTGAGAGGAAATGGCAACTTCTTATGAATTGCAATCTTAGTTGAATAAAAAAGCTAAGCGTTCTGACCTTAACTGGTTTGCTCAATTTTATTGAATAATTTACAGATACTGTATCATATTGATAAGATGTTAGAGAAATATGATCATATATGAGAAAGTAATATTTCATTGACTTTTTTATGATTTAAGGGAAGGGGTAACTAAGAGTGATCTGGATTGATTCAAAACAAAGAAATCTCACAACCAATGATCTGATAACATGTAATGGATGTCCAGACAATTTCTAAAACTTGTTTGAAAGCAGAATTTTCAAGTATTAGTTATTTAGAAGCAGTTTTATAACTTGTGATTTTCAAAATGAGGGTCAAATTCTTACTATGTTTTTAAATTTCAATGAAAAATAATCAATGTAAAAGTACTGATTTAATAGATGAAGATGTTTCACTCAATCTCCTTACCTTTATCAAATATATATATATATATATATATATATATATATATATATATATATATATATATATATATATTGGAGTGTTTATGATGATTAAATTGAAGATTTTAACCATATATGAAAGTTGCATGTTTTTGATGGGGTGTGCCTAGTAATCCGTGGGTATTTGAATTTGCACCAATTTCCTGCAATGTCATCATGAATTTCCATTATCTAGAGATGCCAAAGAAAGATTTTATCGATGTAGACAAATGTTGTACTTCCGGTTTGGGTACTCCCACTAAAGGGTGGGGCCTGATTGTGAACTAGTAATCCGTAGTTTTGCTTTTGATATCTTTACAAATGGCACTGATAGCTATTTCCGTATGAATATATAGGAGTTATAAATAATGCGCGAATGAATCTTGAAACATATAGCACGTCCATTTCACGACTGGAAATTCCTACAGAATAAGCGTAAAAGGAAAATGTAGAATTCCAACGTGTAATGAAGTTGATTCAGTTTTGCTGATTTAGCATTTTGTATTTTTCGTTTCTTTTGATTTTGATGTGAATGGGTTATTGTAAGAGGAAGTCGGGTGTGAGTTATTTTTAGTTGCTAGTGTAAAAGAGACCGGTTTGGCTGGCTGTAAGTTAGATAGGGCACGGTAACGACATCAGCCGGGTGCCACGTTGACAAGTCCTAGAAGTGTGGGGGATAGTTATTTTCCTGTCAAGATTTTATGTAGGACATTTGGAGAAATATAACTACTGAAATAGGAGTTTGTTCGGAGGGCACATCTTTTTCCTAGCCGGTAATTATAAGTGTATTTTGTTTGTATTCTGATAATTCGTGAGTATTATTAATTAGTCTAGCACTGTCTTGTTATTTGTAAGTTCTCGGTTTCCAGTTTAGTTGCAAGTTGGTAGTTTTTATGAAATTAATTTGAGTGCGTACATGGGTGTTTAGCAAAACCACTTTCAACCCGAAGGCAGACAGAGAGTTGCGGGATCTGGATGTACGGAGGTCCATGCGGATATTGTGCTAGAATAAGGAAGGCGTGGTTTAGCTTCGTAGAGGATAACCCGTAGCTCCGTAGAGGATAACCCGAGACTTGGGAGGCATCGGAACCCAGGTGTATAGTCGGGAATTAACGATAGCTCATGCAAGGCTTGCATGGTGGTGGAGTGTTTTTCATTCTGGGCTTGTTTATCGCAGGTTGACGGGAAACCGGAACAGTGTCTTCGGAGTGCAGATTAGTTACATTAAAAAAATTAAGTGATTCAAAATTTAGAAACAAAAACAAAGAATATTGTATTACAGAAAAGGAGAATTGCATATTTGGAACTTTTTTCTAAATTATACTACTGTTAAAATATTGTTTTAACTTGAAAAGTTAAAACCTGTACATTTGCTTTACATCTGATACGTACTATCGGACTTTTCAACATAGAACTGTGTTTATTACGTATCAGATATCTGTATTGTCATTTGTTTGTTGATGTAAATTTGTGTTGAGTGAAAGGAGTGAGTGTGAATATTTTTTATATCAATTATTTATTAAATTAATAAATGTGTTATTGTTTATTCTACAACTAATCGTTAGTCTTTGCTCAATCTGACAAAATCCAATAAGAACTCATTAACGCCAACATACTTGTCATGAAACGCTAACCCACTTCATGAAGAATGCTGGCATGAATCGTCAAGAACTTTCAAAATGAAATGTATTTCTTAAATGTCATCAATCAATGCAACAATAATCATTACCAAATATATGATGCACAAAAATGCTGGGAAACCTATTTAATCAAATAACAACATATGCACGGAACTTAAGACTATATAAAGACTACGTATCCCTATTCCAAAAGTCCATACCCTCATTGAATTTTCAGACTAAATTTTTCTTTAATACAAGATTTCGATCAATTACACATTAAAAGACATTTGCGGAATCAGAAATCTTTCCTTTCTTCGGTTGAGAGTCCATTTGTTTCGTCTACTCCATTTTGTACTGGCCTCAGCTGGCTGGGAAAAGACGATGAGGATGGTTGAAGGGATGTATCTGTTTTGCTGACCAACCAATAGGTATACATGTCCCCCTTCCCCTGAAATAGCAGAAGGTGTTTTTACAGTTAGTTTTGTATTGTACGAGGGCAAGTCCATAAGTAACCAGTATATCTCATTTCCGATTGACCGAAACGGTCACGATTTTCATGCCCTGTTTCAATACATGTTTTATACCTGAGTACAAAACTGCACGCGTATCGAGTCATTCTTTGATAAGATATTGAATGCCAAACATGGATAGTGATGCAAAGGCATGCTTTTCATCTAAAGTTGAGTATTGCGATATAATTCGGCACTTGTATGTAAAAGGTAAAACAGGCAAGGAAATACACGGCGAATTAGCCAATGTTTATGAGTCTTCTGCACCATTTTATTCTCAGGTTAAATTCTGGGATGGGAAATTCACACGCGGTAGAACGTCTTTAAAATATGAAGCCAGGTCTGGACACCCACTGGATACCACCGACGAAGAAATGTGCGAAAAAGCTCGGGATCTGGTATACTCTGATCGGCGAATTCAGGTGGAAGAAATAGCACAGGCATTAAGCATTTCACATGGTAGCGTTTCAATTATTTTATATGATCGTTTAGGTATGCGCAAGCTAACAGCCCGCTGGGTCCCCAAATCCCTTAGCGATGAGCAAATGGCAACCAGAGCATCAGTATGCAGCGCCTTGTTAAAGCGTTTTAAGTCAAAAGATTATTTTCTTTTGCGTCTGGTGACTGTATATGAGGTTTGGGTTCATTATTATGAACCAGAGAATAAAGTTCAGAGTCGTCAGTGGGTAGGGCCTTGGTTCCCGAGGCCAAAAAAGTTCAAGACGTAACCATCTGCTGCCAAGGTGATGACCACAATATTTTTGGACGCAAAAGGCGTTATTATGTCGGACTTTTTACCCAAAAGAAGTACAATAACTGGAGTGTACTATGCAAACTTGCTAGACCAGCTCAGAACCGCCATATGTGAAAAACGCCGAGATAAACTTTCTAAAAGTGTTTTGCTGCAACAGGACAACGCGAGAGTCCACACTTGCAAAGTTGCAATGGATGTTGTATAGCGAAACTGGTATGAATTAATACCACATCCTGTCTATTCGCCTGACTTAGCTCCTAGCGACTTCTTCCTATTTCCAAACTGGAAAAGGGATATCCGTGGACGTCATTTCCGGTCTGACGAAGATGTGACGACAGTTGAGGAGTGGGTCAATGGAAAGGATCCTGACTTTTTCAGTTCTGGGCTGATAACACTTGAACATCGTTGGTCTAAGTGTATCACACTAGAGGACAATAGCATTAAAAAAAAGTGGATCTCAACCGGAAATAAGTTAGGCTGGTTACTTATTGACTCGCCCTCCAAAGTAAAATGATCCCACCTCTGCTACGTGTATATCCAGAGGTCCTTGTTTACCCATCTCTTTAATTTGTATTCCTTATAGGACTATCAATTTGCTTGATTAGACATTAAGGTAAGTTGATTTCAGTATGTAAATCAATAAAAACAATTAAGAGTTGGATATACCAGAAGTGGGATCAGGTGCCTAGGAGGAGTAATCACCCCCTGTCAACCGGTCACACCCAACGTAAGCCCTATATTTTGATCATGTAAACGGACATATTCACGGGTTACTCCGTCCAACACATTCGATGAAAATCGTGTCAATTTATCATTCATTATACATGTATGTAAGCAATATTAAGGTATCGCCATCGGTCACATGAAAATGTAGGAGTTGAGATTGATCACTGTTCGTTATCTTCACCTTTCATGGTGAAGCACATTGATCAATCTCATAATTTCTGTAAAGTATACAAAATTTAGAGCTAGGAAAAGACAAATCCCAGGACACACCAGAGGTGTGATTAAGTGTCAAGGAAGAATGAGCATCTCCTGTTGACTAGTCACATTCGTCGTTAGCCCCCAATTTCGATGAAATAAACGGATACAGTAAAATGCCAATTCAATTCAGGATATATAAAAGGTACAATTATGGGCACATTTAAATTGCATTTGAAGAAGTTTAATAATGAAATTACGTAGAATACCTTAATTGTAATATTTCCTCGATCTACTATCTCGTACCCTCCAAGACTTAGCAATGCACTCCTGGTCATCTGTGTTATATGTATTTTTCCACCTGTTCAAACAATAACTTCAATGTTTCAAAACTTACAATAATGCGTATCTCTTACTTAGTAGGTTGAATGTAGATCGGTAACTTCATCGTGTGAAAGCGTCATTCTCACCTTCTCCATTAGACTCCATCCGGGAGGCTGTGTTCACAGTGTCGCCGAACAAACAGTACCTTGGCATCGTCTGTCCTACAACACCTATAACAATACCGGTTATAAATAACACAACACCTATAGCAATACCGGTTATAAATAACACAACACCTATAGCAATACCGGTTATAAATAACACAACACTTATAACAATACCGGTTATAAATAACACAACACCTATAGCAATACCGGTTATAAATAACACAACACTTATAGCAATACCGGTTATAAATAACACCCCCGATACAGACATAATGACCTCAGATAAAGCTACTGTCATAATCTTATATTTCTTTGTTTTATGCCCGTCAATAAATCATAAGCGTTGAGTTCATTTTGAAGAATTGTAAACGATATATACTTACAGAGTTCCTTTTTCTACGTACAATTAATAGTTTTCATACAGTTTTGACTAAAGTGATGGAAAATATCGCAGAGAAAGAAAATCAAATGTACATTTGTCTTGGGTTTTTTATATAACGGTTTTGGATAGATGTGTCATGTTAAGAAATAAGATATCATTTTTGAATGTTGTTTGGATATGACATGAAGTTGGTCACGTGATCAAATCCTATAACGCCCGAAGGGCGTTATAGTAGATTTGATCACGTACCAACTTCATGTCATATCCCAATAACATTCAAAAATGATATTTTATTTCTTATATTTATATTTTCTATTTTGATTTGTGTTCTTACCGAGCTTCCATGATTATGTAGCAGATGACCAAAATAACGATCGTAGAACACAAAATATAGTTCGTAAGAGTTTTAGCGAATAAAAAATTAGGAACAATATCAAAGAGAATATAAGATATAGATATTTAATTGAAAATGTTAAAAAAAAAAAAAAAAAGACGAAACATGTGTAAAAATAAAGGTAATTTAGAGCGTAAAGTTATCTGAAATGACAAGAAGAGCGGAGTAAACTACATCCGTGGTGTGATTTGGTCGCGATCAGCGATGGAGAAACTGGCGTCGGTCTAGCTTACTAAGTTCAAAACGCAATTGTTGATCACAGATTTCAACAGAAATTCAAAGAATCTGAGAGAATTGATAGTGGATATGATGGGTCAAGTTAACGTTAAGCTCTTAGTCAGGTTTTTGGAAAGAAACAACGGTATGTTCATCGTTAGGACTCGCGGTTGTAGCCATGCAGGAGACGATTCAAGACAGTAGGACAGTTTTAGACCAAGTGCAGGTAGGTTGCGTCTTTTATTTACCTTCAGTGTGTGTAAAATAAAATAAAAATGAACTGACGGAGTTTTTGTTCACTTGAGAGATTTCTGTTGTAGGATTTTAATGAAGACTCGCACCGGTACCCTGACATGAACATGTAAATTTTTCGAGCCTTGAAACCAGCCTCGCTTATAATCATGCCGAGTCATAGCCGTGATGGAAGTTACCAGGAAACAACAGGTTAACTTATCATCATGAAGTAAATACATGTAGGCTTATAACTCTGCCTACATGTTTTCGCTTCCAATATCATAGAACTTTATTTTATAAATTCGCCATGCAGAAGTTGCAGACGGTATTTAAAACTGTATAAAATGAAACAACAGCAGGATATATGTTTAATGTTTCTCTTTTATAAATTGATGAAATTCTTATTTTTTACAAAATATACTGTATAAATATCCTGCTGCGTTTATTTCTGTTATGATGTCATTGCAGTGGCGGATCCAGGGTTTACGAAAGGGTGTATGTGAAAGTCGAGTATTAGTCAAAATGCTTAGCCATTTTGGGTGCCAATCTGGAATTTTACTAATCTTGAATTTTACTCACACTATTTCTATTATTTAAATCTGTGGCGAGAGGGGGGGGGGGGGGGTGTCTAAATCCCCCACTGCATTGCATAAGCAAGAAGCCAGGTGAAAATACAGGAACTGACTTTTGAAGCGGTGATTGTGTTCAAACGCAAGAACAAACTGATCACATGACCAATTTCATGTCACACGAAATTGAACATCAATTTCATTAGTACTGTCATATAAGGAAGTGCATTGGCAAATGTAAATGTAATTGAATGAAAGGTGAAGATAACGAATAAAAATCAATCTCATAACTCCTATAAATGAATAAAAAATAAAGCGTTGGGCAAACACGAACCCCTGAACAAACCAAAGGTGGGATCAGGTACCTAAGAGGAGTAAGCATGCAAGGTGTAAGCATATTTCGTTAGAATTCTTTAATAGCTTTTATATACATTTTCCACCGTTATACGTTTAGTGAAATGATTATTTGATGCATTAAATGAGGTCAAATAATAACTACATCAGAATGAAGACACGTGTAAACTTGTTTAACTAGACAATTAAAGGTAAGATAATTTCATTCCTGCTTTTTTAGACACTAAGATAATTTCATACCTTGCTTAATTGGACATCAAGGTAAGGTAATTTCAGTAAGACAATTTGTTTAATTAGACATCAAGGTAAGGTAATTTCAGTAGGACAATTTGCTTAATAAAACATTAAAGGAAGATAATTTCATACCTGCGCATACTGGGCCAGTGTGTAGTCCTATGCGAACCCTAACTTCCTGCTCTGGTATTGCCTTTAACTTGAATTGTTGGAGCCGTTTCAGTATGGCCAGAGACATGCTACTTATCTGTCCACTGTGGGCGTTTCCGTTTTTATTCGGCAGACCGCTGACTACCATATATGCGTCACCAATTGTCTCCACCTAATTGCAGAAAGAAAGAAATACCTGGATTCCTATTCATTTCTTTAAAGGTCTTTATTTCCTTCTTATTATATTTACTTGATTATTTTTGACATCGGTTATGTGAGTGTGTCATGATCATTTGTTTGCAAACTGATTCGTCTTATTTCCATAATAGCGAGCGAAGCGACGAGCTCGCTCCAATCATTACACTATGAGGCATGTGATTTGCTCTTAATCAGCTGAAAAAAGATGAATATTACCCGTTATAGTCTCGTTCAACCAGACACTCTGCTGTCTCCGCAAATCTCCGACAAGCGTCGGATATTTACGGAGAAAGCAGAGCGTCTGGTTGAACGAGACAATACCCGTTATGATTCTGGAAAAATGTCACCTTCACTGCGGTATACTTCATGGACAATCCCGTAGATAAAACGAACAAATAGTTTGGAAAGTACCACAAACGTTTTTAAATTCCAGACAGGCTTTCTCATACTTTCGTAAGTTTTTTATTGCTTGGTTTGAAAAAAAACGACATCGCATCTAATATAACGTCACAATGCACTGTTTACATCGACTGCGTTGTGTCCCGTGATATGTGTTGCAAAATATGGATCTTCGCTCGTCTCAACGGTCACACCGTAAAACATATTTGATATGGAAATGATTACAAGATCTATGCATAGCGGGACATATGGCTCACGTCGGGTGTGATTGATCGACAGGGGATGTTTACTCAACTTTGGTATATCCAGGGGCCCGTCTTTGACCAACTCTTAATTTTATATTCCTTATAGAAGTTATGAGATTGATCACCGTTCGCTATTCTCACCTTTTCATACTATCACACAAACAGTCCCATTATTATATCCCTCCTGCAATGAATTGCAAGGGAATTAACAATGTTCTGCACATTCCACAAAGTCTGAAATGCATGAACAATAGATGTGTGTTTCTCACAGAAATTGATATTGTAGGTTGAAAGAAAATGTGCTTTAAAACAGCGAAGTTTTTAAAGTTTGAATGATACAAACATTTTATGATAAAAACGTGACCATAACGAGCAATAATCAATCTCATGAAAAGAGAAGACAACGAGCATCCATCAATCTCATAACTCCAATAAGCAAAACAAAATAGAGTTTGGCAAACACGGACTCCTGGATATACCAGAGGTGAGATGCCTAGCAAGAGTAAGCATCCCCTTTCGACCGGTCACACCCGCCGTGAGTCCTATATCTTGATCAGGTAAACGGAGTTTTCCGTAGTCAAAATCAGTGTGCCAAGAGCGGCCTAACAATCGGCAGGAAACACGCTAGACGGTATTTGACCCAACGAGATGTTGTATTGGCAAACTAGATCGTTATAACGACCATAAATCCTATCAAGATACGAAAGTAAGGGTAGGACAAAAACGGACCCCTGGCCAGATTCATATCTTTGAATATGTATTTTTATTAAATACTACATACACGAATGTTAAAAGTGCCTAACAGCAACAGCTAGTACAGCCTACGAAGAGTTAAGTTTCTCTATTTCTGTCGGAGGGCGGGGACAATAATCAGCTCCGTTTTATTGTGGGATAGAATACAAAAAAGTTGTTTATTTCAATGTGGGGAAAATATATTGGAATTTAATATTGTTGTAAATTGTTCTTCCAAATTACCTTATAGACGTCAAAAGTGGAGATGATATCGTCAAATAATGTGTAAATCTCGTTGAGAAATTGTACGACATCTATCGGTGTGATTTTAGATGCGATGGTGGTAAATCCTACGATGTCCGAGAAGAAAATTGTAACTGCTTCGTATGTTTCTGGGTCAACCGACTCTCCTCTTTTTAATTTGTCGGCCACAAGCCTATATAATTATGAGTATACTATATGTACACAATGTCATGTATTCCAAATATAAACTTAACATGGTATAATACAACACAGAATATCAGATATATATGTTTCGCATTCTTAAGCTTTAAGGATGAGTGCAAAAACTGAAATGTAAAATAAGTTAAGAGTGTTGAAAGAATAGCTCTGTAAGTATGATGAATTCAAAGATATTTGATAAAGGATGGTGTCTGACATTAGCTCTTACTTGGGCAACATCCGATACAGTAGAATATCTGTCTTGTCTTTTTCTTCGTTCAGTGCGACCGTTCTCTCTTCCACGAGGTCCTCAAGATTATTGGCATACTTCTCCAGCATGTTGATCATGTTGTCTATTATATTCACGCTCCTAAGAATCGAGGAATGTCTCAGTTCAACAATCGTTACTAGATGTTTTGTATTTGTATGGTCGTCAACATAACACGCAGTACCCTAGTACCGGCAACGTGTCAAACTTAATACATTTAACATAGATAATATTCCTTCACCAAGAGAACGGCATTAGAAGTAAAAGTCATAAGCCTTTTATATTTGTCCTTAAAACGTCTTATGTCATAACAGGCGATATTACGAAAACGATACCTCACCTCTACAGCCTTAAGGTAACTCCATACTCGCAATTTTATCTGATACAGGTTTTAAAAGTGTGTTTATTTCCTTTTATTAGAGTTAAAACTAACAAATTATCAAATAAAATATATAGGTCATCACACTTTTTAAGTTGTGAAACATACATTTATAAAATCACATATCACCGACAGAAAATTGCAATTTCTCTTTAACAGTGTTATCAAAATTTCCAAAACAACTGGTTTTGACGATATAATAGCATTCATAACAATTTCATGAAACTGTTTCTTCACAACAATATACAAAATGTCTGTAAAACAATAAAGGAAATCTCTATTGCGTAATAGATTTCATAAAGAAATCAATAAAATCAGAGTTATTGTCCTTGGGTTCAATATTTTGAAACTTATCCTTGATTATTCATCTATAACTTAGACTTTTAAAGTAACTTATTTTTAACAATATGTTTTACAATAACTATCGGAAAAGACTCCAACAAAATTTATGTTCCTATCATGCACATATTTAAATAAATCATTGACTTTGCCAAATCTGATGACATCATAGGAGGGTGGAATTACTTTTAAACGTCAAAATCTGTCAAAATTGCTATCACTTCAACTAAAACTGTTCATGTATCAACATGTGTTAAAAAGAAACATTAAGGTTGTTTTTCAAATACGTTTATGTTTGTTTGATATTGATAGAACAAGAATAAAGTCTATACGAATATATCACATTCAAGCAAGTTTGATTTATAGTCGTCATTTACGTATCAAAGTGGTTATTTATTTACATCCAGGTTTTAAGAAATCACATTTATTCCATTGAAATTCATAACTAGAAATTTGGTGCGGTTGATTCAGGAAATTTGCCTTTAATTACAAGTACCTCCAATTTAAACTGGGAATGACAGTTTAATAAATGCATGAAAGGTGACGATAACGAACAGTGATCAATCTCATAACTCCTATAAGCAATACAAAATAGAGAGTTGAGCAAACACGGACCCCTGGACACATCAGAGGTGGGATCAGATGACTAAGAGGAGTAAGCAAATTGGTCACACCTGACTTGAGCCCTATATCCTGATCAGAAAAACGGAGTTATCCGTAGTCAAAATCAGTGTACTAAGAACGGTCAAACAATCGGTATGAAATACGTCAGACAGCATTTGGTCTAATGATAGGTTGTATTGGTAAACTAGATCGTTATAACGACCATAGAATTAGCGTAATGCTGATTTTAAAAGAGACTGTTGAAACCCCTGTACCATCAACTTATTCGTCAGTAGCTTGCCTCGATTTAAAAAACTTACCATACACAGAACAAGCTCTTACGTATCGAATTAGTTGAGAGATATAAATACCATATGCAGGTGATAATGGGATATTGTTATATAAATATGGGAAATTGACGATGGAGAAGCTGAAATCATCCCGTTTGTCATAAAGTTGAGTTGATAATTTGCCGTTAATATCTACTCTCAATAAAATATGAATCAGAGGTGGAGGACTCTGTGGTGTCTTTTATTTCGAGTTCACATGGATAGATCGAATCGATATATGAATGAAAGTTATTATTGTTAATAGATAATACGTCGTCGATATATCTAAATGTCAAACTGAAGGCCACAGCAAGATATCTTTTCTTCTCACGTAGAAGTTTTTGAATAAATTCTGCTTCATATGAAGATAGAAACAGGTCAGCTAACAAATAATTCGAACAGACTGTTGGAAGACATGATCATGAAGAAATTTTCAATGAGGAACTCTGGCACATTTTTATTTCAACTTCAGAGTACTTCTGCGTGGTATCAGAGTGGTGTTTAACCAAATAATTTTTTGGATGACTGATCACTAGATATGAATATTTCCGTTTTCCATTTTTGTTGAAGAAGCAACTGTCTATGATGTCAAAAAGTGTAGTCTTTAATTTATCGTGGTATGGTCGTGTAAAGTATTGAATAGTCATACGTTTTGATGTTGATTTGAGAAAAGTTTTGCGATTTCAAGTTTACAAAAAGTTCTTTAGAATTTTTTTAGAATCCACTTTTGATTTACACCACTTCTGGCATATGTAGACGCACAGCAAGTTTGAAGTTTCTCCTTCACAGCTGTTAATAATTTCGTGTGAAGGCAAGCTGGAGTGTTTGGTAGAACACTTACTGGATCCAGCAATGTATCTTTGTTTGCAAGGGTTTTTATGTAGTTTAGGAATCCAGTATAGGTAAGGTAACTCATATTCATTCGACCCATTGACTGGGCTATTAAATGTCTCTAAAACTGAAGCATGGTTTCGAAGAATTTCATCTTTTGAAGAGGTACTTGGAGTATAAGTACGATTACCAAAAGTGGAATTAATGCCAAGTTCGTTTGAAATACAGTTGTAATAATGAGCCTTACAAACAAAGACAATGTTGTTACAAGCTTTGTCAGCTGGAACCAAAACATATTCCTCATGTAACTTATCTTATTCTTTTTATCTCTTCTGGTTTACTAAACACAGAATAATAGATGGTACATAGTTTTGTTTTAATATGTCTAATGCGAGATTTTAATATTCCTCTTATACTTTTAATCCATTTCGGCAATGTATCAAGTTCTCCTTTTTCATATTTAGCCCCTCGTCTGGCATAATCTTCAACAGAATTCATAATAGAGATGAAGTCACCAATTGAAAGACCGATGTTCTCTGTATTTAGGGCCTTTTACAATGAGTGATATACAGATTCCATAACAAATTAGTTAACGGTTTTTCTTTAACACGAGTTAGAATTAGTTTTTCATTTAAAAATTTAAAATTTACTACAGATTCGGTGCTTGTTATGAAAACCGGATAAGTTCATTTTTGAAAAAGGGAAACACAACTCTTTACAATGAGTTAATATCTCGTTATAGTGAGTTATCATATCGTTATAAAGAGTTAATTATTTTGAAATAGGTAACAAGTTGGTACACTTAGTATCTTGTTATAACGATTTAGTATCTTGGGATAAGGAATAATATCTCGTTATAGCAAGATAATTGCATGTTATATAGACGTAACTTATGGAATCGTGTCAGGGCCTTCCCTTGGTCCCCCAAATCTAAGATAAGGCTTAACACAAGTTGCTGCTATGGTACAATTACATGTAATTAGACAAAACCAATAATCATTGAAAGAACCTGAACATGTTTTCTCAATCTATTTATAATTCTCAACAATTGGTCAAGTCAACTTAATTAATTGCATTAAAATTGGCAAACTCACATCATCTTTATCTTCGCTGTTCAATGTGCAGACAATCTAAGATATGATTCAAGTTGTGTGCAAGTTTATATACACAATAATATTTGAATAAATGTATTTTCCATCTAATTTTTCGTAGTGGTTTAATAACGGAAGTAAAATCAAGTTAATGGGGGTCTGGTTGCTTCGTACTTTAATATAATGAAATTTTGAATTCATGCAGGAATTCTCAATAAAATGCAGCTAGTTATAATTTTCGGTGTCAGACAGATATATATCTGCTACCTGATACTATGCTTATCTATGATTTGAGGATGGACATTATAAAAAATACATATGTACATGTATTTCCCGATAGAACCTGTATGTACGTTGCCTGATTTGGGGGATAAAACGCCGAATTAGCTCCAAAATATTGACAAACCGTTGTTGTACAATCAATTAGTTATCAAAATAATTGAATAATTACGTTCACTGTTGGCAACATAAACTCAGTCTTGTTGTTGAACTAAAGAAACTATACACGGCGGGTGTGACCGGTCGAGAGGGGATGCTCACTCCTCCTTATTAATATTTTAAGATACAGATAGAAATTAGTAGAGATAATCCGTGATATAAAGGTTGGAGATTGGGGGTCTTTTGTAAGAGGATAACCACATTTGAGATAATATGAAAGAAATGCATCGTTTGGAAATGAAATATACAACGTCTGTGCGAAACCTTCCCGTAAAAATACACTTTTTTCAGTGAGTGTCTAAATTATAAAGGGACAATTTTCAATTACTCTGGTTCTTGGCTAAACTTACAAAGATTTGCTACCTTGTGCGTTTTGGGTAAACGCAGAAATTGTAATCGCGCAAACTTCGGTTGGTCTCATTGACTTACGCCTCTGTGTTGTTTTTCCGGATAAATTTGAGAATATTGGTAAAATCCGGTCTCTGCCGCCAATCATCGTCCCAGCACATCTTCATCAGCTTCACCATCTCGGGTTTGATGACATCGGATTTATTGATGTCCGGTTTATAGGACTGACCGTTGTATATCCCCAAAATGATATCTGTAAATATAGTGTACCATTATTTCTATAGATATTCTGGATCTTTATCAGCCACATTATATATCCTACAATTATACAGAATTCAAATTAAAAGTAAATAATGCACATAGCAACTCGTCTAATCATTATTTTGTCACATATTATTTCTATTCCGTTGGATGGGACGTTAAACGGTGTCCCGTGTCAAGGATCACAACCCCCTTGGCACACAAAAGATCGTTTCCCTGATTTTCGAAAAAGAGTAGGCTCACTGAGGACCCCTCAAACACCCACAATCAAACATATCTAATTAGTTAACCGCCGTAAAACGGCTGATATATTGCCAAAAACGGCGTTAAACCATAATCAATCAATCACAAATTATTTCAATCTGCTAATAAAGCTTCACTTTTGTGTGTAAATGTCGGTGTCTAAATAAGATATGAGACAATATTAGTAATCTAATCTAACCATCCTGCTGCTAAGTTACAGTGGAAGACAATGCTTTTACATCACTGACTGATATCTTATTGTTTTCTTACCTAATGGAAATGCAACGTTTCAACACCTTCCCCACGTATTCCTTAGCGTCAGTGTACAAAAAGTATAAAACACTGAAAGGCTTTGTGCACGATGAAAGTGTTGAATTTGCTCTTGTTTAGTTTTGGACTGGGGTTCATCTGAAGTTGATGGTACAGAGGTTTCAACAGTCTCGATTGAAGTCAGCATTTCGCAAATTCTATGGTTGTTATAACGAACTAGTTCGTCGATACAACCTATCATTGGGTCAAATGCTGTCTGATGTGTTTCATACCGATTGTTAAGCCGTTCTTGGCTCACTGATGTTGACTGCGGATAACTCCGTTTACCTGATCAGGATATAGGGCTCACGGCTGGCGTGACCGGTCAACAGGGGATGCTTACTCCTCCTAGCCACCTGATCCCACCTCTGGTGTGTCCAGGGGTCCGTGTTTTCCAACTATCTATTTCGTATTGCTTGTAGGAGTTATGAGATTGATCACTGTTCGTTATCTTCACCTTGCATGAAATGATGCTACTTATCATATAACATCATCATCCAGAAGCAGAATGAGATTTGAATTGTTTTTAGGAATTTAAGCAGGCATATTTCCAATAGCCGTTTCAACCGAATTACCAGATGTCGTGTTTAGCATAGCAGGGATCCACTTTTCTATATAAAACCATCAAATTATCAAAGTATCCAAATAAGACCTGTAGATTCGTTAATGTGGGAAACTACTGCAACTTAGTAGTATTCTTAAATTCAAATGCACAGATGTTATAATTCAATTCTAGTAAGTTGTGTGCATTTGTTCAATGCAATGCGTCATATACGTGTAATTCACTGGGACTAGGTTGTGTTCCATAATTAGCTGATTTGTGTTTGTATTTATGGGAAGCAAATTTTATTTAAAGCGTCTACATCCGAATAAATTTCTTCCAGTGACTTTTGATCCGACATTAAGACATATCGACGACATTTCATCTGTTCAATATATTCAGATTCATTCATATATCGATATATTCCAGTGAACTCGAAATAAAAGCCGCGACAGAGCCTTCCATATCTGTTTTATATTTGGATATTTTGCTAAACATATTTCAACTAACACCTCAGCTTATGACAAACGGGATCATTCCAGTGTCTCCACCATCAGCTTCCTATATTTATGTAACAATATTCTTTTATGGGTCAGAACAAACCCTAACTAACGCAGCAGCAAAATTTACTAACAAATACAATTTGAAAATTAACATAATTTATTCACAATTATTGAAAGATAATTATATCAATAACAAAATACTAACTTACGACAGGTGAACAATAACAATGTATGTGATTGATTGATTGATTGATTGATTAATTGATTGCATGTTATTTAACGTTCTGTCCGAGATTTATTCACTCATATGGAAACGTCACCATTGCCGAAGAAGGGCTGCAAAATTTAGGCCTATGCTCGATGCTTACGGTCTTTATCGTGCCACACCTCCTGTGACAGGGGACCTCGATTTTTGCAGTCTCGTCTTAAGTACCCCCCCCCCCCCCCCATTTAATCGCCTCTTACGACAAGTAAGGGGTACTGAGGACCTATTCTAACCCGGATCCCTACGGGATAACAATGTCCGTGTCGAGCTGAATTTATACACAAAACTGTCATAAGAGAGCGGTTAATTCCAATCCTAAGTCCCCAGAAAATGCGTTTAATCACCATTGCTTTTCTACAAGAGCTTAATATCATAATATTCAAAGTGTATTTATGATAAAAGTGAAGTCTCACCATTAATGAAAGGTCCCATACAGAATACAAAATTAAGAGTGGGGCAAACACGATATGATTAATTTTGATCTTATTAATACTGGCCTTGTCAAGTTATTTTCAAATTACCTTTCGGTGTCTTTCCTGCGACTGGAAATGGTCCACAGCGGTAGAAAATCTCGTGTAGTATAATACCGTAGCTATAGACATCACCAGTCCGCGTCCCATTCCTGGAGCGAATGTCGTCCGACTTCAAGATTTCAGGAGAAGTCCATAACAAATCTATAGATCAACAGGAAATTTAACAGTTTAGGTAACATTAAAAACTCTGATCACATGGAGGATTAAAATCAGCAAGAATTATATGAACTTGATGTATCATTAAAATGACTCATATTAACAGAACAAGATATAAGATCTATGATGTTATAAGATCATTCCAATATTATGTTTTAACTATATGTATGTATGAAAGGTGAAGATAACGAACAATGATCAATCTCATAACTCCTATAAGCAATACAAAATAGATATTTAGAGAAATACGTACCCCTGGACACACCAGAGGTGGGAGCAAGTGTCTAGGAGGAGTAATCATCCCCTGTTGACCGGTCACACCTGCCGTGAGCCCTATATCCTGATCAGGTAAACGGAGTTATCCGTAGTCAAAATCAGTGTGCCAAGAACGGTCTATAACAATCGGTATGAAACACGTCAGACAGCATTTGACCCAAGATTTGTCATGAGAGTTACTTAATAGTACTTATACATATACTACGTGAGCATTATTATTCTACAATTACCATTCAGAGTTAGTTCGAAAAAACGTAAATTTGAGGGTGCTATATCATAAGTGTCTTCATTCTATATCCATGTATTTAGATAAACCATTGTTTTCTCAGTAATCAATCCAAGTTAGTTTATTCAATAAGTTGCTAGATTTTTCAACGTGACATAAAACATAGTATATATTCAAATATACAAGGAATTAATATGAACCTTTATATCAAGTGGGATATAACATTAATGAAACTAATGGATACATCGATTGTAATTAGCTCCTATTTGGGGGGGGGGCACAAAACTCATTATTATATCTGTAATGGTGGGGATGGAGGAGTGATTCACTCCTGCTACATTTTCGATCTCAAATCAACATACATCAAAACGTATGCCTTTTCAACACTTTACACGACCATTCCTCACGATCATTTAAAAACTATCCTTTTTTACGTCATAGAAAATTGCTTTTCAAAAATGGAAAACGGAAATATTCATATCTAGTGATCAGTCAACCAAAATTTACTTTGTTAAACACCACTCTGATTCCACGCACAAGCACTCTAAGAAGTCGAAATAAAAAAAATATGCTGGAGTTCCTAATTGACAATATCTTCGTAGTATTTGGTAATCGGGTCTTCCAACAGTCTGTTGGAATTCCCATGAGAACGAATTGTGTCCCTTTGTTATGTGATCTGTTTTTATATTCTTATGAAGCAAAATTTATTCAAAAACTTCTACGTGAGAAGAGACAATGTCTTTGGCCTTCAATTCGACACTTACATATGTCGACGACGTATTATCTATTACATGTAACAATAATAACTTTCATTAATATGTCGATTTGATACATCTCCAAATAAAAGACACCATAGACTCGTAGTAGATATTAACGGCAAACTAACAACTCAACTGTATGACAAACAAGAAAATTTCATCTTTTCCATCGTCAACTTCCCATATTTATGTAGCAATATTCCATTATCACCTGCATATGGTGTTTATATCTCAATTCTTTCGATAATCAAGAGCTTGTTCTGCGTATGGTCAGTTTTTAAATCAAGGCATGCTACTAACATATACGTTGATGTTACAAGGGATTCTACAGTCTCGTTTAAAGTATTTTGCAAGTTCTGTGGGCATTATAATGATCTAGTTGGCCAATACGACCTATCATTGGGTCAAATGCTGCCCGGGGTGTTTCATATCGATTGTAATGCCGTTTTTGGCACACGGGTTTTGATTGTGGATAACCTCGTTTACCGAATGAAAACATAGGGCTCACCGCGGGTGTGAACGGTCGTCAGGGGATTCTTACTCCTATTTGGCACCTGATCCCACCTCTGGTATACCCAGGGGTCCAAATTTGCCGAAATCTCTATTTTGTATTGCTTATAGGAGTTATGAGATTGATCACTGTTCGTTATCTTCACCTTTCATATATACCAACTTGGGACAGCATCAATTTAGGGACAGTATCAGAATGATAGTCCTCTATGATAGGTTTAGGAAATAATATAATACTAGCTTCGAACACCATCTGATTAATTGTCCTTTCTCGATGAAATCTAATATTAGCTTGAGACAGCATCAGCTTCATAGCCCTATGTACTAGGGAATTTAATAACTATATAGGGACAGGGTCGGATTAATTGTTCTGTCTGTGAAGGAAATTTTATACTAGATATCAAAAGCATCAGAAAACTAGAATTCTATCATATATATCGTTCTCTCTTAGGAACTACATGATTTATATTCATATTTATATTATATTATTGTGCATGTAATGTTTTAATACACACTACCCTTGAAATTCTCCTTTCGCTTGGTGTTTGTCAATTTCTTATTTTTGTAGAATGTAGATACGCCATAGTCTGTTATTTTCACCGTCCATCTGTTGTCAATGATGCAGTTAGAACTCTTCAGTCTCCCATGTGACTTCAAGACTGATATGTGGAGATAGTGCATTCCCTGAATTTACAAAATAAAGTTTGAACAATGTAGGTATAGATGAACAATCTCCCAATAAGGAATTAATGTCAAAGAGGATTTAAGCGGTTAACCTCACCATGGCTATGTCCTTCAGAATTGCGACTTTGAATGCCCACTCTAATTTAATGTCATCATTTTCCAATACATCCTTGGGAAGATAAAAATCATGAAAACCCATATTAGACAATTTTGTTTGATTACAATGGTTTTTCATCACTTTCTGATTACATATAATGGCTTTCATTGTAACAATAGAGCGATTGGAGTCATCCGTGACGTCACACATACCTGGAGACTTCCCTTGGAGCCATACAAAAACAAGAAGCAGATATTGGGGTGATCGATACAGGCTCCGATAAATAGGTTCACATTGGGATGAATGAAGTCTCTCATCTAAAAATCAAACAAGTACACGTACTTTTTATCATTGCTGAGACCTTCAACAATACACAAAAATACTGGTCACCTAAATAAACCTAAAAAAAAAAACAAACAAAAACAAAAAAAACAAAAACAACCATTCAGAGTGTGTTTGTTTTCAATGAAACCGAATCCGGATCTTGACTATGGGATGTTTGACGGACATTTGAAACTGTGTCTGGATTCTAGAAGCTATTAATTTTCTTTAGCAAATATTGAAAATGGATCAATAAAAATGTGATGATAATAAACAGCGATCAATCACATAACTCCTTAAAAGGTGAATATAACGAACAGTGATCAATCTCATAACTCCTTTAAATGTGAAGAAAACAAATAGTGATCAATCTCACAACTCTATAAAGGGGAAGATAAGGAACAGTGATCAATCTCATAACTCCTTTAAAGGTGAAGATAACGAATAGTAATCAATCTCATAACTCCTATAGAGGTGAGGATAACGAACAGTGATCAATCTCATAACTCCTATGAAGGGGAAGATAAAGGAACAGTGATCAATCTCATAACTCATATAAAGGCGAAGACAACGAACAGTTATCAATCTCATAAACCCTATAAAGGTGAAGATAACGAACAGTAATCAATCTTATAACCCCTTTAAAGGGGAAAATAACGAACAGTAATCAGTCTTTTAATTCCTATAAAGGGGAAGATAATTAACAGTGATCAATATCATAACTCATATAAAGGCGAAGATAACGAACAGTGATTAATCTCATAATTCCTATAGAGGTGAAGATAATGAACAGTAATCAATTTCATAACTCCTTTAAAGGGGAAGATAACGAACAGTGATCAACCTCATAGCTCCTGTAAAGGTGAAGATAATGAACAGAGATCAATCTCATAACTCCTATAAAGGTGATGATAACGAAAATTGATCACTCTCATATAAAAGGGAAAGATAACTAACAGTGATCAACCTTATAACTTATGTAAAGGTGACGGTAATTAACAGAGATCAATCTCATAACACCTATAAAGATTACAAAATAGAGAGTTGGGAAAATACCGGGTCGGACATACCAGAGGTGGGATTAGGTGTCTTGGAGGAGTTAGCATTGTCTGGCGAATATGAACAAGTAAAGATCACAAACAGTGATTAATCTTACCAATTGTTTTATGACGTAATGAGATATTTCAGCCTGTCTTCAATCAATTTCACCAAAATACATTTTAAAAACGTAAAATTTAATGGGAATTGGATAAATCATTATTAGTCGCTATGTGATGTATACTGTACCTTGTAAATTCATATTAACGTTATGCTAAGCGCGCGGATTAAAAACTAAATCCAATTCCTTGTAACTAAACAAGAGAGAGGTTTAAATCACGACGGCTAATAAATCATCATCATGATGGGTAAAACACTCACGTAGATCAATTGATGCTAATGAGAATTTATATCATTAACCCTTGTAGGACGTTATCAAGAAAGGGGTCACAAAATGTATGTAAGTTCCGTAGCTACCACACACCGCTTTTAGTTCCACCAGGTTTGTCATAGTAAGCTGGACTGCCGATAGGGGGCTGATCTTCAGAGCCACCGTCTGACCGTTATACACCGCTGTTTGTGTAAAATGCTGATTGCTAGTAGCAATACTACTGCGATCACGGTCAGTAAGGGATAATGCACTCAGCTACAACACAAAAATTGAGAAATTAAGAATTTTGTTTTAGATATTAAAATGTTTGCAAATAAACAAAATTTGCAAAATCATGAAGTTATCGAGCTCCTGTTTTATCCTGATGATGATTATCAAAAAGATGTTGGAGTTCCTCATGGACAATATTTACGTAGTCTTTGGTGATCAGGTCTTTCATTCTTCTAGATCTCTTTTAAATTGAAGATAATACAAAGCAGTGTAATTTATTGTTTTGAATACATCTATATCTCTCGTTTGCATACAAATCCAGCTTCGTGAGTAAAATAATGCATACAAAATGTTACTATACCTAAAGAATATCATCATATGGAGATAGAAAGAAGTCGCGTATCACCACATACATCACGTATTATAACTACATACTTTTACATCGCCTCAATACGTTGAAAACATTAATGAATTTCTAACGTATTTCCCTACTGTGTCAAGATATATCCCTTAATTACCATTAATCACCCCACATTTCTCTTTGTTAGCTTATCATTCATATCAATAAAGCATACCCCTTATATTATCATTATGCTTTGAATGATATGTTATCCTTTTACTTCATATCTATATTGTAATTTTTCATGTACATCATTATGTGGACTTTACCTTGTACTTTAAAGGAGAAGGCTTATACAGGCGATCCCTGCTGCCTAATCCTTATTATGTTATTCATAATAAAATGCTGTTTAAATTAAGATATATCTTTAAATCCTACAGCTTCGATAAATTACGCTTTAAACTATCATGTTATTTTTAATGGAACATTGATAATTAATGAAAGATGTGTTTTCAAACAGGTGTAGTGGGGACATATTTGGTATTAAAATCATGAGACGGAAATATGAAAATATGAATATAAGTTGCGTCGTAAATCGAAACATTTCGTTTGATAAGCGGTGGACTACAACTACTGAGGTATATATCGATCCTCCTGGAGAGCTACAGTTTTACATGTACTAACCTCAACGCGTCCAATAGATAAGAATCCATTGTTTAAAGGGACTGATTCATGATTTTCCCCAAAATTTTCTTTTTCATTTTTAATGATCAAAATCTACTGTCTAATGTGTTTAAAAGAGTTCACATAAAAATTAAGGTTATATATTATCAAAGAAGCTCATTTTAGAGAATTTATTATTTGTTTTGTAAACAAAGATTGCGGTATGTTATTGTGTATGAAATTGTCGAAAGAAATGGATATCGATCTAAGTTTATTATATCTTTCACATTTTGTAGCAGTTTTGGGGTAAATATGTCATCTAAAAGTTAAAATTTGTGACTATGCAAAATAAAGATGCTTTATATTACAAAATCAATATTTCACTTGTTTGTCTGTATACATAAAAAGACTCGAGTCTTTGTTTACATAACACAAATTTAACGCTAAAATATTGCTTTAATTCTTGCATTCAGAAGGTCAAAATTTTGGCTGTCAATATTAAATGAGTTATATTTTTAATGTTTACCATCAAAAATGAAATATAGTTTTATCAAAAATCGTGAACCAGTCCCTTTAATAGGTTTACACAATATTTTAATCCATTTTAAGATTAATGACATTTCATGAGTTTAATGTGTTCAATGCTTACACATAATCTGACTTCGCAATGATCAAGAAAATAATAAAATGATTTCAAGAAAAATGAAAGATTACAATCGCTACACCTGATCCCCCATTCAATACCTGATTGCGTAAGTTCATTTACCTGACTCCCAATTCCACATTTTTTCCTTTTCATGTTGATGTCATTGAAATTGATTTTCCAGGCCATCTTTAGAACCTGCGTGTCATAATTCCTCTTTCTGTAGAAATAAATTGCATAACAAAAGCATCATTGTTATGGGATAGCTAGCAAAACATCATTTAAGTAGTATGACAAGCGACATTGATCACGATGATTCGTATTTACGTCTGATTTACGTTAATAACCATGACGCCTTAACGATCAGCTATCATAACCCAACACTTTCCATGTAAACAAGAAGTGTGACTTTCAAAGCTGGAGAACATCATTGGCTTCAGGTTTTGTGATTGATCACTACAAATTATACAGTCATAAGTAAAAGTATTGAGGTTTTAATGTATCCATATCGCAATGTTGTTGCCCAGATTCAAACAAGGGAGATGGACATTATCACCTGCATAATATGGTGTTTATATCTTTCAACTAATTCCATACGCAAGAGAATGTTATGTGTATGATTAATTTTCAAATTGAGGCGGGATACTAACAAATAAGTTCATGTTGCAGAGAAATAAATTATTCTCACTTAAAGTCGGCATTTGGCAAATTCTATGGTCATTATAATTATCTGATTTGCAAAAACAAGCTATCACTGTGTTTAATGCTGTCTGCGATGTTGCATATCAATTTTTAAGCCGTTTTTATATACAAATGTTAACTGCTGATTACTCTGTTAAGATAGAGGGTTCAGGGTGGGTGTGACTGGTCAACAGGGAATGTTTACTCCTCCTAGATAAACGGAGTAATCCGTAGTCAAAATCAGTATGTAAAGAACGCATTTTTCTGCTTAAAGTCCCCAAGTAATGGAGATGATGTTTAAGGATTTCATTATTTTTTAAAGCTTGAATTCCAATTTCTTATTATAAGAAAGGTTGCAGTGGCCATGAAATTCACAATCAATTTTTTTTTAGAGAGGATGTTGATTATGTTCAAATGGTTACAAAACATATATAAGCACCAATCACATCATGTATATCTTCCGAGTGGTTGAAGTGACTCAAAAATACAAAAGAATATACTCTAATATCAAAACTATACTATATCAAATGTTTAATTTTGATATTCCAAGCATTTAATAATAATTTAGAGTGCACAGTAAATGTATAACACATACGTTTAGATAAACGTGAATGAAAAGGTGACGATAACAAGCAGCGATGAATTTCATAACTCCTTTCACAATGTAGGGATACAAAATTAAGCGTTAGTCAAATAGGCCCCTTGGGATCAGGTGCCTAAGAGACGCAAGCATCCCCTGTCGACCGTTCACACCCGCTATGAGCCCTATATCTTGATCAGATAAACACAGTGATCCATAAAGAAAATTGGTGTGTACAGAACGGCCTAACAATTGGTATCAAACAATTGAGACAACATTTGACTCAATGACGGGTTGTATGGGCAAATTAGATCTTTGTAAAGACCTTAGAATTTTCGAAATTCTGACTTTAAACGAGATTGGTGAAATCCCGGTAACATCAACTTGTTTTTCAGAATCCTGCTTCAGTGCCTAGGAGGAGTAAGCATCCTCTTTTAACCGGTCACGCACGTCATGAGCCCTATATCTTGAATCTGTACTCAGATTCAGTGTATAAATACCGGCCTAACAATTGATATAAAATACGTCAGACAGCGTTTGACCCAAATGACAGGTTTTATTGGCAAACTAGATTTTTATAACGAACATAGATTTTGCGAAATCCTGGCATTAAACAAGACTATTTAAACCCTTGTAACATCGAATTGTTTGTCAGTATCCTGCCTCGATATAAAACAAATATACGCACAACATTACCGCAAAAGTGCTTATTTACGTTGGGGGTTAAGTACGCGTTTTTCCACGTCCAACATTTAGCGTAGGGGAAACACGGGGTAACTAAATATAACGTATACTATATTAAATATTTATAACTATACGCGTGGGGAAAATTTAAACACTTATTACGTGACCGCGTAATTAGTATAAATTTTCCCCACGCGTAAATAACCACTTTTACAGTACGCAGAATATAATTACAACTCCATACCTGATATACAATCCCGTGATGATAACAGCGATGAGAAATACGAGGATTCCACAGAGAGAGACGGTGGTTGTTACCGTATTGTCTGTAATATCAAACTTATAGAAATGACAAACCCGTTATCATAATCAATTCAGTTTCGCTGAAATATGGTATTCTATGTGTCATTAAGTGATGTCCGCTGCATATTAAGAGATGGCCCATTAAAACACCAGGCAATGCATAATATATGGCTGCAAATCTACTGCTAATTGGAGAAACATTGGGACACACCAGAGAGCTACATGTCCACCCCTTACAAAAACATTCAATTTGCAGCGCAGTATTTTCTTCGTACGACTGAGGTATTATATTGCTGTGTCCTTGTATCACCGTCCCGACATTTTGATATAAAAACTTCCTTACATATTATCCTACTACACCTGTGTCCACCCATACCTTTAAACATTCATTAAAGCCCCGCTCTAAATGAAAACTCAATTTCAAATAATTTCGTTTGTTGAATTTCGTTTGTTGGCAGTTGGGCTGCCAGACTTTTCGAATCCCGTTCATTTTCATACTTTGAAAATCACACGAATATTGTTCCGGAATTGTTTTGTCCAGCTTGTATATTTTTAATGCACCGGAAACGCGCAAACACAAGAATAAATGACAGATTGTGAGAAATGCGAACATATAACATGTAAACACCGAATATTCACAATTCAGTATTACAGCATTTCTTTTCAGGTCGCAGGTATTGAAGATAAGTGTTTATTACAATCATATTTGATGAAACGTCTTGTTAACTAATCTAAAGTAACATCTTTTTCTGATTAGTACTTTGTGTGTGGATACACGTTGTTTATCTGTTTGTTTACTTGTACCCAGCAGTATCAATGAGTTGCCATTTTACAATTGATTCTAATTATTTTGTGCAAACTAATAATGTAAATTAGGTTATTTTGACATTTTGGGGTGTCTAAGCGCCATTTTAGGTAGAAAAGATACAACCTTGGGTCGCAATCCCACTCCCCTATCTAAATATATTTGGATCCAATTCTGTGGAGTTACATTAACAAAGTTGAGTGTACAATATTTTGTTCCGGTAGGAAGATATGTATGCATTGTATGCATGCATTAATTGCTATTTATTTCATTGTAGGTTCCTACCACCTTTTTGTCATAGATAAATGTATGGAAACTCATGAACTGTCTTCCTTCTATTTGGTCACAAGGTTCATATATGTTTTAATGTTTTCTCTATATCTATAAACAACACTAATACCTGATATCAAAATATCCATACAGCAATGCAATACCCTAGTCGTGTGCAGAAATATCAAAGGTATCTGTAAGAGGTAGAGCTATAGTTCTCAGATGCAAGGTGAAGATAACGAACAGTGATCAATCTCATAACTCCTATAAGCAATACAAAATAGATAGTTGGGCAAACACGAACCCCTGGACACACCAGGTGGGATCAGGTGCCTAGGAGGAGTAAGCATCCCCTGTTGACCGGTCACATTCGTCGTGAGCCCTATATCCTGATCAGGTACACGGAGTTATCCGCAGTCAAAATCAGTGTGTCAAGAACGGCTTAACAATCGGTATGAAACACATCAGACAGCATTTGACCCAATGATAGGTTGTATTGACGAACTAGATCGCTATAACGACCATAGAATTTGCGAAATTTTTACTTCAATCGAGACTGTTGAAACCCCTGTACCATCAACTTGTTTGTCAGTAGCTTACCTCGATTTAAAAACTGACTATATGCAGAAATGTCATGAGACCTACAGTTTTGTAGCTACTTATAATGTAGGTGGCAGATTACATTTCAAGTCCCTGCAGTAGTGTATTTTCTGTGGTTTGTTTGGTTATTATATACATGTATTTCAGCAATGTTAATATTCATTTTTCTGCCCCAAATGTATTGCTTATGATACAAATCGTTGTTTTTTGTTTATTCCTACAAATGTCAATAACGCAAAGCCTTATCTTCCCATTATAATGGTTTCTGTTATAACTTTCACGAAAAATTACTGAAAATATTAGAAATTAGATTTCTCAAATATAATTTGTTTTTATCAAAAGCAAACGTCTCCCCAGCTACCCAAAATGCAAGTGCTCCAAAGTACACCCCATCCCCTTGATGTACAGCAAAATATGGAAGAGAAAGCAAGAGCGTGCATTGAGGAAAGATTCAACATCGATGTGAACAATATCATTGTTGCATATGAAAGGTGTAGATAACGAACATTGATTAATCTCATAACTCATAACTCATATAAAGAATATATAACAGAGAGTTTGGGGAAACACGGACCCCTGGGTATACAAGAGGTAGGAACAGGTGCCTAGGAGAAGTAAGCATACCATGTTGACCGATCACACCCGCTGCGAGCCATATATCTTGATCTGGTAAACGGAGTAGACCGTAGTCAAAATCAGTTTACTATAACGACCTAACAATGGCTGTTATTCTGAAGTACTAGTAGGAAAGTGAACATACCCTTATACATGACAAAAGATACATGTATAAACACTCTCCTCTTTGATCCACTGTTACTTATTGAGAATATTAGATCCCTAAGTCAAAACAATGTGAACGAAACGAAAATATCAAGGCTATTCAATAAACTATATAGGGGGAGAAGTGTTCACTTCTCTTACATTCACTATAACTCCAAGGATAACAAATACATGCTCCTGTCCCAACAATATGCACATCAATGAAGTGTTGTACCAAGCTTCAAGACTTTCCAATAAGCTATACATGAGAAGTGCTCGCAAGATTTTGTGACAGGCAGATGGATAGACCGCCAGAAAGTACAAAAACCAATACGGGAAAAGGGGAGACATAATTCTAAATTAATATTATACCGGGTATGATCGTCTAGTTTACATTCACCAAAGAATTATCGAAAAATCGAAGTGCCATTTTGATCTCAGCCTGATTTTACAATGAGTAGCGTCTCAAATGAGTGCAAGAGTATCTAAAAGTCGAGTGATATGACTATGCTTTCACAGTAAACATTTTAGTAAATACATGTTGCACATGTATAATAAAATTTATCAAATGGGGTGCAAAAAGGTGATTTTGGGAACATCTGATTTCAGTATTCACATGTCTTTAGGTACAACTGTCGATTCATTAATACAGATACGAAACAATGGATGATTATTTAATATGAATCACTTCCGTTAGAAATACATGCTACCTTCAATAATTGGTGGACAGAATTCATAAACAAAGCCACACAGTGGAGTACTCAGAGGCGCATTCCCGTCAGATGTCGCCCATAACGGGTCATACCAGATCGTCACCATCTACAATATCAATTATATACACCATATTTACTGACCATTTACAGTATCAATGATATAAACCATGTTTTACTAAAATTAGATGCAACTTGCGGGAAATTCTGATACTAGTCTTTAATACTCTATCTATATGTACATGTACCACCTTTACTACATTTATATCGATGACGCTTTGTCTATTAACAATAATAACTTTCATTCATATGTCGATTTGATATATCCTTGTGAGCTCGAAATAAAAGACACCACAGCGTCGTCCACTTCTGCTTCATGCTTAGATATTTTATTGAAAGTAGACATTAACGGCAAATTGACGACTCAACTGTCTGACAAACGGGATGATTTCAGCTTCTCCATCGTCAACTTCCCATATTTATGTAGCAATATTCCATTATCACCTGCTTATGGTGTTTATATATCTCAACTGATTCGATATGCAAGAGCTTGTTCTGCGTATAGTCAGTTTTTAAATCGAGGTAAGCTACTGACAAAAGAAGTTAATGGTAAATGGGTTTCAACAGTCTCGATGGAAGTCAGCATTTCGCAAATTCTATGGCCGTTATAACGATCTAGTTCGTCAATACAACCTATCATTGGGTCAAATGCTGTCTGACGTGTTTCATACCGATTGTTAAGCCGTTCTTGGCACACTGATTTTGACTGCGGATAACTCCGTTTACTTGATCAGGATATAGGGCTCACGGCGGGATGCTTACTTCTCCTAGACACCTGATCCCACTTCTGGTGTGTCCAGTGGTTCGTGTTTGCCCAACTATCTATTTTGTATTGCTTATAGGAGTTACGAGATTATCTTCACCTTGCATCAGAGAACTATAGCTCCACCTCTTACAGATACCTTTGATATTTCTGCACACGACTAGGGTCTTGCATTGCTGTATGGATATTTTGATATCAGGTATTAGTGTTGTTTATAGATATAGAGAAAACATTAAAACATATATGAACCTTGTGACCAAATAGAATGAAGACAGTTCATGAGTTTCCATACAATTATCTATAGGATATAGTGCTCACGGTGGGTGTGACCGGTCGACAGGGGATGCTTACTCCTCCTAGGCACCTGATCCCACCTCTGGTGTGTCCAGGGGTCTGTGTTTGCCCAACTGTCTATTTTGTATTGCTTGTAGGAGTTATGAGATTGATCACTGTTCGTTATCTTCACCTTTCATGTATCACCTTTACTCGTATGATACACTTGTACACGTAGGTGCTTGAGGGAGCCAAAACAGAGTGGGAGTTTACAGTCCACAGACCATGACAACACATGGCCTACTTTCAATTTTGTATCCAGCCCTGCGAGGTCACTTCGCTCCGACTCGTCATACCAATTGATTGTACCCCGAGTCCGATCAAAAATGTACGATGGCCAGAGTGGCACCATCTTTTTGGAATGAACTTCCAGTGAAGTTGAGAAAATAGAGCTTAAGACCCATCTTTTAAGAGATGTGAGATGTATATGTTTTTGGTTTTATTGAGTAATTGAACTCTTTTTATAGATAATTTAAGTCTGTTTTATTATGTTATATGCTGTACTTGTGTAAAGCGCTTTATGAGTTGTTTTTATTATGATTATCATTATTATTATCATATCATAATTATTATTCTTTAAAGGAATTGTGAGGTATATCGTTATTTTCACTTTTTCAAGAAATGTGTTTTCTCAAACTTTGATTAAACATGTACTTTGTAGTTTCCAAGGATCGTTGACACAAAAATATCATTCTCCTTATCTTCTTACAACAGAGTTGCAGATAGATATAAGGTGTTCGAGCAATGATATGTTCCTTACTGTGTGTGGTTGTTTTCCAATCTAATTTACATCTCTTACCCGAATCATATCAGGATTAAAGGAATGATACACTGTATACAGACATTGGTTGTCATTGGTTTTAAAATTTACAGGTGAAAAGTCAAGGTCGCAGGAGGGAAAATTCCTAATTTCTTTTCTTGGTGACAGGTGAATGTTCACGAATTGAAAGGACCAAATTTTAGGGTTTCTTACATTATGTATACACGATTTCTTAACCGATCCAATCTGGTTACTTGCACAATAGTTTGGTTCTTTTTGGGTTCGAAGGAAACAGATGAAATGTCAAGGTCATTGACAGGGATATACATGTAGTTGTGTACAATATTAAAGCTACATTTTTCATCTGTCAAATGGACAATAATAATATATTTTGCAAGGTCAATAGCTGGTTTGGGATTTCAAAATCACGAGATAATGTAAAGGGCACTTGAAGATGAAATTCCGAAATTTCTTATATTTAGGATTCTAGCTAAAATATCCACATTTCATTAAGATATATGTGAAAGTTTAAGATCAATTCAATGGAAAATTATTAATTATTGTGTACCTGTGTGTACGATTAAATTATTCTTCAGTACATGTGATTGCTTATCAGTTTTATGTTTCGCTTCTCTGACTTGTATCTACGTGCGTATATTGTATAGTCTTCTAATCTCACTGATAACCCAGCGTCTGTATTACGATTGTAAGTATATGTTATGCTAGATAAGATGGTGAGGATACCAAACTGATCAATCTCATAACTCCTAAACTAAACAATATATAAAATAGAGAGCTGGGCAAACACGGACACCTGGGCATACCAGAGGTGGGGTCCTGTGCCTAGGAGGAGTAAGCATCCCCTGTCAATAGGGACACACCCACCGTGAGCCCTACATCTTGAAAAGTTAAACGGAGTAATCCGGAGTCAGAGTCAGTGTGCCAAGAACAGTCTAACAATCGGTAAGAAGCATGTTAGACAGCGTTTTCCCCAAGACAGGCTAGGTCGTATTTGGCAAACTATATCATTATAACGACCATAGAATTTGCAAAATACTGAGTTCAAACGAGACTATTGAAACCCCTGCAATATCAATTTGTTTGTCCGTCTCGATTTAAAAACTGGTCATACACAGAACAAGCTCTTGTGTATCGAATCAGTTGAGATATATCAACACCATAATTATGCAGGTGATAATGGAATATTGCCTAATGAATATGGGAAGTTGACGATGGAGAAGCTGAAATTATTCTGTTTGTCATAAAGTTGAGATTTTAGTTTGGTGTTGATATCTATTTTCAATAAAGTATCTAAGTACGAAGCAGATGTGGAGGACTCTGTGGTGTCTTTTATTTGGAGTTCACTAGGATATGTGGAAAAATCCAACAGGACTTGTTTTGCTTATTTTATGTTTTATTCGAGATTTTTTTAACTTAGATAAAGACGCCACTAGTTTTAGGTGTCACCAACTTTAACTTCATCATGGCGTGCAGGGTTGTAACAGTGGTGATTATTTATCCTGCCAACGCTGAAGCTCTGTTTTAGGTCATATCCGAAAGACCCGTGACTTTCACTTTTAATTAATGTCGGCTGCTTGGTAAAATGATCACTACGATATTTTACTGATAAAATACAAATGTACATTTTAATATCTAGATTATAATTTTCATAAATTTATTAAGCTTGAATGCATTTAAAGAATTCGAAAGGCAACATTTCGCTGTAATGACTGCGTCAAACAGAGTACCATTTCTCAATATTGACCAACCTCTGACTTCTCCAGATACGTTTCTACGATGGCAAATATCCTGGAATCATCGCTCGTATTCTTCAGGTCCTCTACCCAGAACATGGGCTGTTTATCACCATTACCGTCAAAGCGAATCCTACCACTCGTACCTTTAATAGAAAACGTTTGTCGTGAACTATACATAATCCAATGTGTTGTATCTTACTGCACATACTAAATAAGTAAAAGGCAAATAAACGTCACCGAAACATAATGACATTGTGTTCGGAACAAAAATGCCAAGAGATTTCGGCACGCCTCGTCCCCAATCATATTGTTTCAAAAACAATACCTGTGTACTTTGTTTATCCTGCAACACAAGATGAAGTAAAATAGAAATTTGCGTACCGTTTCGTTTCGTTTGTTTGTTGTACGTCATTTTGAGAATTTTTCGCTTATATTGAGACGTCACTAGATGTAGGTGAAGTACCACAAATTTAGACCTATGCTAAGCGCTCAGGGTCGTAGCAGTGAGAGTTCTTTATCGTACCAACGCCTGCCGCGACACGGAACACGGGACTTCCGTTTTTAAGGTCATATCCGAAAGACCCGTGGTTCTCACTTCTAATTGTCCAGCTATTGGCTAAGGAGCAATCACTACCTATATTTATGTCTTAAGTTTTATGTGGCCATGATACAATCGGGGTTCGAACTTATGACATCCCTGTTGCTACGAGAGTGCTCTACCACTGAGCTTCCTCCACTGATAAATTGCTCATCATACATTAAAAATATGACTTGGATACATCATAATGACATTTGCAACTGTGACTTCACTGGAGACTTAGAACGTGAAAATAAAAACAAAGAGCTCAAGACTATAGTGATAAAAAATATACTGATATAAGAGTATACTGATACGATATTATACTGATTTTAACCACGGGTTACTCCATTTTACTGATCAAGATATTGGGCTCACGAAAAGGGTGACCACTTGCTTCCACCTTTATGTTTTTAATATCCCACCGCTAGTGAAGCTGAGATTAGTGTATCTGTGACGTCACAACTGTTACAGCAATTTTTCTTCCCAGTCTTTCTCGTATTGTTAAGAAATGAAAAATAGAAACTCCATTTGTTCTTTGGACGAGTGCTGCTTCAGGCTTAATCCGCCCTGAGCCTTAAATCTTGATTTATATATTTGTTCTCGAAAGTTGTACTTTAATTTCGTTTAAAGAGGTGTGTACAATGTATTTTGTTATAGATCTGAAGATTTATTAAAAATTAATGCAATTTAAAGATATTTCTACACATGATATACTTCGTTACTAGCTTGAAAATACGGATGTATATTTAATTGCTGTGATAAAATTTAGAAATTCATTTCAAAATTAAGGATTATCTCCCTCATGCATAGCTCTGATCTTTAGACGAATTTGACTCCAGTCTTTGACACTCTGGTTTTTTTGTTGGTTTTTTTTTTTTTTTTTTTTTTTTTTTGGTTTTTGGTTTTTGGTTTTTTAGTACTTACAAGTTTATTGTTATTTCGAATTTCCAATATTTTGGCTTGAGCATCACTGAAGAGACATTGTTTGTCGAAATGCGCATCTGGTGCATCAAAATTGGTACCGTATAAGTTTTACATTACGGCCCCTGGGTCGAGGCCTCTGCTGGTGGACTATTAGTCCCCGAGGGTCTCTACAGCCCAGTAGCTAAGTACTTCGTTACTAGCCTGAAAATACGGATGTATATTTAATTGCTGTGATAAAATTTAAAAATTCATTTCAAAATTAAGGATTATCAAATACATGTACCTCAAGGGCCTCAGAGTCGACTCGCCCGCGATTTTCGACAAGGGATGGGGTATATAGCACCGTCTTATATATGCTTTAACTCTGAATCTTTAAAATATGGTAAAAGATGCGTATCATGCTGAACTAGATATCTATGGATATGTGATGTCACAAACTACGAACACGACACATCGGCTAGAGGAATTTACCCATAAAAGCTTCAAACATTGTGTGAACATTAAAGTTCAAGATCAAAGGTCACTATCCATGGTACCTAGCACATTTACACGAGACGATCATTTATCGGTACTTGTATGTCAAATACCAAAAACCTATCGCAAAAGACAAAACAGTATACAAATTATTCTCTTAAAGTCTTCAAATATGATCGCCTCTTCCTTCGTTCTGTTTACATGAAGTATTCCCGCAAAAATGTACCACGTGCGTATGTGAATGATGTTAACTCGTTCGTTGTTTATTTATTTAAACAAAGAAAATATAGAATTCGTTAATTCATTTCAGATACATGTTCGCCAGAATTCTGTTAGAATAATGGATTAACATGTGGAATAACACTGCTAATGTGAGTGTAAGGAATAACAACACCGGGCAGAGATTGTACATAACGTATTAATGCGCGTACATGTTGTCTCCAAATCAAATGATCAAATTTTTTTATTGCAATTAGGTAACACTGCATTTAAATCCAAGAACACAATAACCAATACTTTGTTTAAACCAACCACTTTGCTATGCACAATATTTCCCATATTTTGTCGAAATTTCAATGACCAGAGATTAAGAACTATTTGCATTATCTCGCGTATGTATCAATAAAGGTTTGTACTCAAAATCTGAAATGTAGTGTCTGTGGTAACAAGGTCTTCTCGCTATCGCGAGTCGACTCAAAAAATATGTCAAAAGCATCAAACATTTCGACATAGGTTCAAGATACATGTAAATCAATTTAGGTGCAGATACAAAAAACTCCTGAAATGTTTCATTCTAAAAGTTCTTTTCATCGAATCCATCAACTTTGACGCCATGTTGAAAACACAAACAAGGCTTGTGCCTTGATTTGAAAATGAAAAGTTTACATGTCTTGAATACATATGTGCGTCAGGTTTTAAACTTTATGTTTGTTGCTATGTTTTACACGTATCAGATACTGTCATATTAATTGATTATCTAATTTGTTTTCAACAAAATCGTGTCGATTCAAAGGGGTTTTATTTGAATATTTTAAGTAAGATGTTTTTGAAAACAAAACTACAGTACTCTTCGTACCATTGTGCATGTAAATTCACGTGATATGCAAATAGTATTATGTATATGACGTATGGGTTTACTGCATCTTTTCATAATTAAAAAAAAACACGGCTAAACGTCGAGGAAATTGAAAACCAATTTACATTAGTGTCCATTAGCTTTGCCAAGTTTAGGTGTACCGTTGACATACATTTGTCAGTTTGCTTGCCCTTAATATGATCCATTACTATGCTACCATTTTTGTCACTAAGATGTTGTCGTTTGCTATATTTAAAGTTAACATGCTACAAGTAATAAGCTCACTGTTGATATGCTGCTATGATTACGTAAGCTAAAAGACTACCCTTTTCCGTGATAGATATTAACATGCTACTTTACCTGATTACCATTGATATGTAACTGTTGCTTTGAACATACTAAATCAAACATATTATTGCTGTGTTATTGTTGTTATATTTACCATTGCTATTGGATAGGTTGCACAAACCGCCGTGGTGGCCGAGAGGTTAGAGCGTTCGCCCCGCATGCGGAAGGCCGGGTTTCGAATCCCGGCCGCGACAGACCTAAGTCGTTAAAATAGGTAGTGACAGTTCCATCGTCAACGCTCGACATCAGGTGTGAATGTCACGGGTCCTCGGATATGACCTTAAAAACGGATGTCCCGTGTTACAGAAGGTGTGGCACGCTAAAGAATCCTCAATACTCAATGACCGTAAGCGCCGAGCATAGGCCTAAATTTGAAGCCCTTCACCAGTCTTGGTGACGTCTCCATATGAGTGAAAAATTCTCGAGCGAGACGTTAAGCAAGATACAATCAATGTTTACGCACTAACTATTTCATTGTTACTATCCTTAAATCATGCATATCATGTAAACGCTACTGCTGCTAATTTTACCATTATACTTGAGGTTTTGTGTGAACTCAAACAGCCCTGTTCCGTTCCGATGGTCCAGACCGTTGTTATAACAATGCTCCCACCATAGAACGGCAAGGTACATGGAATCGTGCAGAGTAGGGGAAGCTGTCGACGGCTGCAGTGATGAAAAAATGTTCATACTCAACCAAAGAATTAAATTTACTTTCGCGATTGTACGTTGATTTGATATTACAAACTATATGTAATGTATAGGAGGGCGGATCTAGATGGGGGTCCAAGGGGTCCGGACCCCCTCCCCCTTTTGCGGACCAAAAAGTTTAAGAGTCATTCAATTTTAACGAGTCTTTGAGTCAAAATGGTACATAAGTCAAATTTATCAAGACCACTGATATATATTTACGACATTTTCCTGAGATACAAGTATCACTTAAGAAATATTAAAAAGTATATGTACATGTAACATAAAAGTTTTCTTTAAGAAGAAAACAATTTGAAAGTGAAAAAGAAGCACCAAGAAATGCTCAGAATGCAGGATTTTGCACCATTTACCCTAGAGCTTCCCTCAGCCTATTGGGAGTAACCTTTAAATCAGATTCTTTTTTCTCTTTATTTTCAATGCGAAATAAGGTCTGAGTATGGAGATAAGAATGACTAGAACTTTGGAAACAAGTAGTAAATAAACTAAGTATTTTCGTGTATAAAGACTGTCTCACGATCTCCTTATGATGTTATATACAGCAGCAAAGGGGTGAATGGGGAGGGTGGAGGATATGAAAAGTACGTAAAAGATCAAGTGCTAGACCCCCCCCCCCTTCACAAATTCCTAGATCCGCCTATGTGTATATATAAGTAGGAACACTATATATTTACTGATATGCCTTCATCAAGTGCTATGGAGTCGTTCCAGGGCATCTCTGTCATCTTTTGTGGTATTGCTCTATATAGCTCTAAATGGCGTTCCTTGCTGGACTCGTCATACCATCTAACTGGTGTTATCTGAATTGAAACATTCAACGAGCGAACTTATTGACATGGATATTTCAAAATAAGAATATTGATAGTAATACTTGTATTCGACTTGTCGTACAGCGGTTTATTTTGACGGAGTGCTAGTTGTGGAGTTCTAAATCCCCACGATAATAATCACCAATTTGAAATTAAAAACCATTCATATCTGTATATCATATCATGTTTGCACAACTCTCTATTTTGCATTGCTTATGGGAGTTATGGGATTGATCACTGTTCGTTATCTTCACCTTTATAGGATTTATGAGATTGATCACTGTTCGTTATCTTCACCTTTCATCTACATATTCTCTATAATTTTAATCACCAAGTACAGTCGTTGAAATATTTACACAGCTCTACATGCATTTCTAACCTTCGCCAATTTTGAAACCCTAAATGAACCGATATACAGTGTATCAGTTTTAATCGAGCTTATTGACTCCAGAATTAACAGGTTTTATATAAAGCAATGAATGCACTAGAGATTAATTAAAACTATCAGTTTTAATACACGCTCAACATAATTAATTCAACAATCTTATCTTTTTAAAAAAAAAATTAGAGTGCTAGCGCCGTATCTATCATCAACTATGCAAGTAGAGGTTATAAGAAATGTTTAATTAGTTATGAAATTTCCACCATGGTAATTTAAATTTATACTTGGAATTGTTGGGTTTTTTTAAAGACTTTTATTTTCTAAAAATAGTTAAACATGTTATATGAAGGGGATGTGTTAAAGTCCGCCTTTTTTCTAGAAAAAAAAAACCCTCTAATCAGCTGACACCCTCCCCTTTTTGCCACACAAGTACAAGGCATTACTGGCATATATAGATGACAAGATTGAAAACATTCAAACCCTCCATATAACATATTGAAATCAGAAATAATGTGAGTAAAACTCCGACTGGTGACCTCTCCCCACATTTATGGATTGGAACCTTTAAGTAGAAAAGGAATGCTACTAAACTTGATAAAAGATTGAAGAGACAATATCACAATTGAAGAGAATCAGGCTTGGCGAAGTAAACTTCTTGTCTTTTAATACCTCTCTCTTCTCTGTGAAATCAGTTGTTGGCCAAGTGAAGACTTTTTCATGGAAGAAAACACATCTAATGAAATCATACACTATTTATTATTTTTGAAGGTGTATAGGCATAAAAAGATGACGGTAGAATGTTACCATATAACCTTACGAGGACAGCAATGTCGAGGAAAGATCCAAAAGCAAATGGTTTGTTTTTTAAAACATATGACTTTACGGAAACTGCTGAGAACAGTAATCTTCAAGAAAAAGAAGATATTTTTAGCTGAGGCTAACGCGCGTTATAGTATCTGAAGACTAGTTGCATTAATTATTGCTAATCTTGTATTCACAACAATATAAGTACAAGCTTTATCAATGATGTCATCATGTAAAACAAATAAAGTTGTTTTAGACTACTTGTGATAATATCCTTGGAATCCTTGTACTATATAATTAACCCGCAAATAAAAATCAGATATAACTACCTGTAAATTCTTTTTAAACACATTTTTATTGCTTGCGTAAAGAGTTTTAAAATCATCAGGATTTAAACGTAAATAAAATTTGAGATTATTACTCTATATAACTCCCAGAATGCTGTACTATACATATAGCACCCAAGGATGCACATTTGCTGCAAATCACTAACGTATATATTGCTATCGCCCAAGGGCGCTCGCAATAATAAACTCACATGAATAACATGACGAAATGCTTCTCGTGATATGACGTCATTGGAATCGTTCTTGTACCACACCCTGTATCGGTATAAGTTGTCATTCGTTATGAAGTTGGAATCGATAAAGACGTAATCTCCGCCGGTCATGCCGTTGTGATGAGCTCGTATCATTATGTTACGGAAATTGTTTTCCTTTGCACACATAAACACAACTAAACGAAGAAAACACCATCAAAATCATCACATTTTCAGCGTCAAACTAATTTGAACTTCAAACAGATTTTTCACAATAAAATTGTAATTACGAATATAGAAAACGGAGAGTAAAATCATTTATACAGTCAATTTATAGGTCATACTTCTCGCTGATTTCTTGATAATGCGCAGATATTCATCAATCTGACTGTCTGACGGGTCCTCGTCAAAACGCTGATAGGAAGCAACAGTGATCTTATACTCTGTAACCTTGGTAAGGAAACCATTCATCGCATGCAAACACAAGGCTGTAAAATAGACGACCCAAGACAATGTAGTGAGCGCTGATTACTAAAACCCTTAAAATCATCTCAACATCATATTCTAGAATTTATTTTCCACAAAAGTGTAAAAACAATTTATAGATTGCAAAAATATATTCACCGCTAGATGCCTGTATCAGTATTGCAGTTATATTCCAGTTGAATTTGACGAACAGCGATGCCACAGCTAGGCCGGCTTTGTTAAACGTTGAAGACAGTCGTATAAGGGTCCGGAAAATGTGCTTCTTTTCGAAAGTTGGATCGTTAGCTTCCCAAGTGATGTGGGGCAAATTGTAGTAAGGTGTCACATAAGCGGCCCCGAAATTATCTGATTTATAAAATATGATCATGAAGCAGTACTAATATGAAACTAACTGGAAACCGGCATGCATATCACACAAGAATACACTTTTCACAAAATATTCATATTAAGCATGTTCAGCGTATGATCAGTTTTTAAATCAAGGCAGGTATTAACATATATGTTGACATTACAGAAGTTTCAAGAGTCTCGTTATTAAAGTCAGCATTTCGCAAATTCGAAATTTGCCAAGAAAATTAATTTTTTTTCGATTTCTTCCATTATTGGACCAAGGGATCTGATTTTTAAAATTCCCCCATATCTTGCATTATTGAAAAATGGGAACTGATTTTCAAACTAACCTATCTTATATTATTGAACCAAGGGAACTGATTTTTGTATTTAATTTTGAAATCAGAAGCTTTCTTGTGATTTTTCCCTAATTGAAAATGTCTGTCATTAGCCTTGGTAGACAGAGGCCTGTGATGACGGACTGTCATTAGTCATGTAGAAAAGATATAATTTGCAGATACAAGCTAGCACGAAACGCAACATCAATTTTTTTTTTTAAAAATGTTTTCAAACTTACTGCAAATTTCCCCCCACAATACATCGGTCTGATGTTAAAAATCCGCTATCTGTGTTACCTGTGATATTTGTTTACACGATGTAAGTAGCACTGCACAGGAAAAGGTAAAAACCATTTTTGCCATCATGAAACAACCCTATGTTGGTGGCTAATGCACTTACAATTGAAACAAAATTAAACGATGCTGCGTTTGATAATGTTTTGCGAAAGCAAGCATTAGTATGGTGCAAACAGGCGTCCGTCAGCTGGAAGTAACTAGACGTTTTAACGTTCACCCTTGCACGATAAGTCGATTGCTTGATATCATCGCCAAACAGGGTCCATAAATGATCACCCAAGACCTGGACGACCATTTGTGACAGCCCAACATCAACAGGTGTTCATACGGTAACGTCACTTGCAAATAGATTTACGGTTGTCGCGATGACGGCGAACCAAACAATTGGACGCCATGGTAAGGTAATTCATCGTAGAACAGTTTCTAGAATATTGAAACGTCATGGGATTTTCTGCAGAAAATCTGATGATGGTTTACACCTTGAACATAACCATTGACGCCACAGACTGTAATGGGACAGCGGATAAATCAATTCGCTCGCACACTGCGAGATTGATACGGAATGTTCTCTAAAGAAATGGAATCAATGCCCTTGATTGACCCCTAATGTTCGCAAGACCTTAATCAGATTGAACATATTTAAAACGAGTTTCGTTGACATGTGCGCAGACGCCAGCCTCAGTCGCATAATCCACAAGATCGGAAGAGGGTGTTGCTTTTTTTTTTTTTTCAAGAATGGCAGAATATTCTTCCACGAACCATTCAGACCATTTGTCAGTCAAAGGAACGTCTCCTACGCGCCGTCATAAAACACTATAAGTGGATATACCTAGTATTAGTGAACCAAACCAAAATTTCCCCAACCCTTACTGTCCTTGACCTCATTTGTAAATGTAGCCTCCAAGGGAATAGCAATGAAGATTTGAATTGATGGATATAAGACCTTATTTCACATATATTATATACCAGAAATATATTATGGAAAAAACAATACGAGAACTTACACAGTGTTGCGTGTTTAAAGTCCCTCAATATATTTATCGTATAGATATTCAAAACAGGAAAAAAATCTTATTCTTCCCAGATAAAAGACAGGCAATCGGCACTGGATAAGTTTGTCGCAGTCTGCATAATACATGTACAATGACAACTGTAGGAATACAAATGAAATTATAATTCATTTCATAGAGAAACAAGGCTAACGGCGTGTGTGACCAGTCATCAGGCAAAATTTACTCCTCCTAGGCACCTGACCCCACCTCTCGCATAGCCAGAGGTCCGTGTTTGTCCAACTCTCTACTTTGCATTCCTTATTTGAGTTATGAGATTGATCACAATTCGTTATATTAACCTTTTCTAATAGCTACTAACACAGTTAAAAGTTAAACATTAATAAGAAATTCAAAATTCATGTAAGGAAAACACACAGATGATTTGGTCAATTACAGGATGAAGTGGCTAGGAGGAGTAACCAACCCCTTTTGACCGGACACACCCGTCGTAAGCCTTATGTCTTCATTGAGTAAACGGAACAGTCCGTAGTCAAAATCAATGTGCACAGAACGACCCCAACTGGTGTGAAATATGTCAGAGCATTTAACCCAACGACAGGGATAAATGACAAACAATATTTCTGGTGCCGTGAAATTCTTATGTTTTGCACAATTTTGACATGTTATGCATTTGGAGGGTACAACAGAGTGGATTTCAATCTCATTATCCTCCAAATGTATGTTGGTTCTTTTTATTTGTTTTGAGTAAAGTTCAAAGTTTATAGTAAGTAAAATTGAGGAAAATTCAATGGTAGGTTTTTAGGGACAGCTATCAATAGCTCGACAGGGGATGCTTACTCCTCCTAGTAATCTGATCTCACCTCTGGTGTGTCCAGGGGGTCCGTGTTTGCCCAACTATCTATTTTGTATTAGTTATAGGAGTTATGAGATTGATCGCTGTTCGTTATCTTCACCTTTCATGAAACATTTCTCTTATTTGTATTATTGTGCTTTATGTGATAGTAATGCAACATATTCGGTGAAATCAAGATTATTTATATCTCCTTGGAATAGAGCAGGGTCCCAATTAAGATCATTATAATGACCATAGAATTCAAAATTCTGACTTCAAACGAGATTGTTGAAACCCCTGAAACATTAACTTATTTGTAAGTAGCATGTCTCAATTCAAATATTGCTCATACGCAGAACATGCCCTCGCGTATATAATCTGTTGAGAAACACCCTGAATAAATGAAACGAAGGAAAGGATGAAACATCAGAATGAAATATGAAAATAAAAAAGTAAGAAGATACTTTTGTCATCGGGATATTTTTATGGCAGTGGAACAATGTAATTCAAAGTAGACGTTATATACTGTCGCACACTCGATGCACCAATACCTCTTTGTTATGGAAGTAGGAGAATAAAATATTTTTCTAAATTATTTTCATTATAATTACCTCTACAATACAACTTCACTTTATTGTCTTGTTGTGCATTACATTTGTACTTGATATTGTTGATTGATATATATGTGACTTACAGAAGATTCTGGACGTTCTATTTTTAGATCGATGTTTGGGAGAATTAGATAGATGGTGATGTGAGACCTGTTTATTAGCATTGTATACTATTATCCAGAAGTTTTTTTTAGTGTAAATAGACTGTAGATCTTGTAGTAATATGGACTCTGGAGAATTACATTGGATATTACATTACAGAGGGCTGTACTTCAGGGTCGATTTCGATATGCTATAAACAACCTTATCCTCGTGTGTTAATACAGTTCAGCAGTGAACACACAATAGACACTGTTTTGAAAACTTAGGTTACTATGAATTAGTATTTTTCATTGAGATGCTTCTGTAAATAATTGTAAATAAGTTGTTTTTTCTTTGAATCGTATGATTGATTGGTTCTGGTCGGAAATACATTCTGACAAGTCAGTATCACGTACCGCCTGGATGCGGTTCGGAATAAACTGTTATCTTGTTCAGCTTTACTATCTTTCAATGAGAAATTTTAAGATTATACATACAAAGCGAAATTATGAATTTCACCACCCTCACACGATTGAAAAAAGGTAATATTCGTTTAGTGTAAAAGTTACAATTTGTCGATCAAAGTGCTGATTTCCAAACTTTCGAAAAGTCAAACTTTCAATCTCCAAAAAGTTTATTGTGGTCTCGCGGACTTTGAAAATTTAAGATTCATCTGTATATACCTGGTATAACATATAGGGGAACACAGTACATTATCTTAGCCGTCAGATGGGGTAGGGGGCTTTGCGACTTTTGATCATAGTTTTATAAATATTTGACCTTACTGACTCTTGCCTTCGATTACTCATTTCTATGAATAAACACAGAGGAACACGAAAGATTATTGTTGAAGCTCAAATGATAACCAAATAGGGAGAACATTAGCTTTTCTTCGCGGGAAGCGTCATATTTCATGCTTCAAAGCACCACGTGAAAACTTTTTATAGGTGCCTATGATGAATAATTCGATTACATGTGTTTTAAAGAAAGGTGAAGATAACAAACAGTGATCAATCTGATAACTCCTACAACCAATACAAAATAGAGTTTAACTATAGATATATTATTTGCAACTAATTTTATGCGACAAGTTCTTTGAAAAATCATGGAACTATCTCGAAATACAAGAAAATAAAAACATGTTAAATTTCCATTTCTTTTGTTTTGCAGACAGTCTGATCTAGCTATTTACTGTGTTAAATGGGTATGCACTTATTTTAAGTGTAGCCGAAAGGTATATAAAGAATAGAGACTCGGATGTCACTCTGTCACCTGAATCTGAGGATTTCTGCACTCATGTATTCATGAACGAATATGTATCGAGCGACAGGTATCCTAAAGGACAAATTGTCCACCACCAGAGAAACATGCTCGATGGTTAAATGAAAGGTAAATATAACGAACAGTGGTCAATCTCAAAACTTCTATAAGCAATACAAAATAGATAGTTGGGCAAACACGGACCCCTGGATATACCAGAGGTGGGATCAGGTGCCTAGGAGGAGTGAGCATCCCCTGTTGACCGGTCACACCCGCCGTGAGCCCTATATCTTGATCAGATAAACGGATTTATCCGTAGTCAAAATCAGTGTGCCAAGAACGGTTTAAGAATCGGTATGAAACACGTCAGACAGCATTTGACCCAATGATAGGTTCTATTGGCAAACTAGATCGTTATAACGACTATAGAATTTGCGAAATGCTTATTTTAAACGAGACTGTTGGAACCCCTGCACCATCAGCTTGTTTGTCAGTAGCCTGCTTCGATTTAAAAACTGACCATACGCAGAACAAGCTCTTGCGTATCGAATCAGTTGAGATATGTAAACACCATATGCAGGTGATAATGGAATATTGCTATATAAATATGGGAAGTTGACGATGGAGAAGCTGAAATCATCCCGTTTGTCATAAAGATGAGTTGTTAGTTTGCCGTTGATATCTACTTTCAATAATATATCTAAGTATGAAGCAGACGTGGACGATTCTGTGATGTCTTTTATTTCGAGTTCACTGGGATATACTGAATCGACACATAAATGAAAATTATTATTGTTGATAGATAATACATCGTCGATATATTGAAGGCCACAGCAAGAGATATTTTCTTCTCACGTAGAAGTGTTTGAATAAATTCTGCTTCATAGGAATATAAAAACAGGTCAGCTAACAAAGGAGCACAATTCGTGCCCATGGGGATTCCAACAGACTGTTGGAAGACCTGATCACCAAAGACCACGAAGATATTGTCAATGAGGAACTCCAGCATATTTCTTATTTCAACTTCAGAGTACTTGTGAGTGTGATAAGAGGGGCGTTTAACAAAGTATTTTATCTTGGATGACTGATCACTAGATAGGAATATTTGCGTTTTCTATTTTTGTTGAAGAAGCAACTGTCTATGATGTCAAAAAGTCTAGTCTTTGTCTTTAATTTATCATGAGGAATGATCGTGTATAAAGTTGAAAAGTTTTGATGATGTTGATTTGAGAAAAGTTCTGCTATTTCAAGTTTATTAAAAGTTCTTAAGAATTTTTTTAGAATCCACATTTGATTTACACCACTTCTGGCATTTGTAGTCGCACAGTACGTTTTAAGTTTCTCCTTCACAACTATTGATATTTTCGTTAGGAGTAAAGATAGGGGCTTGGTAGAACATTTACCGGATTCAGCAATATATCTCTGTTTGTAGGGTTTTTTTTAAGTTTTGGAATCCAGTATAGGTACGGTAACTTATATTCATCCGACGCACTGACTGGGATATTAAATGTGTATAAAACTGAAGCATGGTTTTGAAGAATTTCGTCCTTTGAAAGAGCAGTTGGAGTATAGGTACGATTTCCAAAAGTGGAGTTAATGCCAAGTTCGATAAAAATACAGTTGTAATAATGAGCCTTACAAAGACAATGTTGTTACAAGCTTTGTCAGCTGGAACCAAAACATAAATTCCGATGCAGTCATATGCAAAATCCACAAAAATATAAAATCATCAAAGGAAAAATTAAGAGAAAGAAAAAGTGCATTGCTTAACGGTCAATTTTCAATTCCAACACAAACAGCATCATCAGCAAAACATGAAGAAAAGCTCTCTGAGAGAAGTGAAAAAAACTTGCCGAGAAAAACAAGTTATTAGTTGCATCGCGGATTCATGTGAGGCAGGCAAGTATCAAAAAATTTTAAATGAAATATAAGGATGGAAAGAATATTGGGTCTGTAGTCCTTTCAGAATTAAGGAAACACCACAGAAATGGAAGTAGAACTCTACGATTGCTGAGAACAACGAGTAAGGTATTTACAGTCGGGGAGGATGAACAAATGGGGTAAGTTTGTCATGGAAAACCCATTTACAGTAAAAGGAGGAGAAAAACATCATTTTATGCTTCAAACACAATTATTTTAACCTGGTTTTTTCAGTTTACTTCCATCATAATGGCATTCCAGTGTTCCTTTATTTAGTACATTGTAAGGAAAATGATTTACTCAAGGCTGTTACACTTCACTCAAAGGAAATTTTGTACATAGCTGTTACAAAACCTCTTGGACTGAATTCCAGTTTTATTGGTGCACCATTATGGGGGTTGTTAGAGGAAATAGGATACATTCTTAAAATGAATGATCAATACAAAATTTCAGTTGACTTCATTCGATTGGTAGTCCGTTCTTGGCACACTGAATTTGACTCCGAATAATTCTTCCTAGGCACCCGATCCCATCTCTGGTATATCCAGGGATCAGTGTTTGCCCAACTCTTTATTTTGTATTTTTTGTGGGAGTTATGAGATTGATAACTGTTCGTTGTCTTCACCTTTCCTACAGAAAGCAGCAAATGATGTAGAGGCAGGGATTGCATTCACCACAGGAAAAGAGACACTATTTAATACCGCACTTGACATGAATGATAAGGTTCTATTCATAACTCCTGGACCAGATGATTCTGTTGAAAAAATTGTTATGCCTCTTCTTCAAATTATATTTCAAACCTTTTAAAGCTATCTACTGTGCAGAATGATGAAAGACCAAATCTCAAGAGGTAGTATTGGAATACTACTGCTGAAGTTATTGTACAAACAATATCTGTTATGAAGCATACTAAGCTTCCTAAATTCGTCCTCGGTCAGTTTGACCATATATTGAGATATGGTCCAAACTCAACACTACTAACCAAAGAATCTTTCCTAATATACTATCACAACAAGACATAAAATTGATTTGACAGTATAAACTTAAAATGATCAAAGAAGCCAGAAAGGAAGTGAAGCAAATCCAGAAGATTTGCTGCTCAACAGAAACGCCATCAGGAATTGGAAGCCCAAAAAAAGGAGGGTCCAACAAGCAGAGAAGTTAACTTATCAAGTATGCTATTATGGTCTTTGACAGAGTGTCGAACAGCTAAAGGAAGCCTTACGACGCTAGCCAGCAATATAATAATTATATCCGGTTACTGCAAAACCTAAAATCGGTCGATTTAAACGTGGATTTCCGGACTCTTGAAAAGTAGAATTTTCTGTTTGATTGCGGTTTCATGAACTTAAAATTTTCGAATTAGCTGTATATCAAGTCTGTATGTAGTACAAATATATATCTTACGTTTTGATGAAGGGTGGCCGAGAAGCAGGTCAACTTTATCTTCCGTGATCATACGGACGGTCTCCCCCGCTGACTGTGACATGTCACTCACAAAACGCGATCCCACACTAAAACAGATCATCTCTATTAACATTGCTTTACACAAAACGCGATCTCACACTAAAACAGATAATCTCTATTAACATTGCTTTACACAAAACGTGATATCACACTAAAACAGATCATCTCTATTAACATTACACAAAACGTGATCTCACACTAAAACGGATCATCTCTATTAACATTGCTATACACAAAACGTGATCTCACACTAAAACGGATCATCTCTATTAACATTACACAAAACATGATCTCACACTAAAACAGATAATCTCTATTAACATTGCTTTACACAAAACGTGATCTCACACTAAAACGGATCATCTCTATTAACATTACACAAAACGTGATCTCACACTAAAACGGATCATCTCTATAAACATTACACAAAACGCGATCCCACACTAAAACAGATCATCTCTACTAACATTGCTTTACACAAAACACGATCCCACACTAAAACAGATAATCTCTATTAACATTACACAAAACGCGATCTCACACTAAAACAGATCATCTCTATTAACATTACACAAAAGGCGATCTCACACTAAAACAGATCATCTCTTTTAACATTGCTTTACACAAAACGTGATCTCACACTAAAACAGATCATCTCTATTAACATTACACAAAACGCGATCTCACACTAAAACAGACCATCTCTATTAACATTACACAAAAGGCGATCTCACACTAAAACAGATCATCTCTTTTAACATTGCTTTACACAAAACGTGATCTCACACTAAAACAGATCATCTCTATTAACATTACACAAAACGCGATCTCACACTAAAGCAGATCATCTCTATTAACATTACACAAAAGGCGATCTCACACTAAAACAGATAATCTCTATTAACATTGCTTTACACAAAACGCGATCCCACACTTAAACGGATCATCTCTATTAACATTGCTTTACACAAAACGTGATCTCACACTAAAACGGATCATCTCTATTAACATTACACAAAACGCGATCCTATACTAACACAGATCATCTTTATTAGCATTACTTTACACAAAACGTGATCTCGCACTAAAACGGATCATCTCTATTAACATTGCTATACACAAAACGTGATCTCACACTAAAACGGATCATCTCTATTAACATTACACAAAAAGTGATCTCACATAAAAACGGATCATCTCTATTAACATTAAACAAAACGTGATTCACACTAAAACGGATCATCTCTATTAACGTTACACAAAACGTGATCTCACACTAAAACAGATCATATCTACATATCTATTAACATTGCTTTACACAAAAACGGGTTTTTCGGATATGACCTCAAAAACCGAGGTCCCGTGTCGCGGCAGGTGTTTTCACAATGAGGAACCCTCACTGTTACGGCCCTGAGTGCTAGACATATGTCTAAATTTGTGGTGCTTCACCTACAGCTGGCGAGGCCTTATTAATATGGGCGAAAAATTATCCACGGGACGTAAAACAACTAACAAACAACCTCATATAAATATGTTATGTTAGTGAGGATAGTGGTTTTAAACTATTGTCATGATTTGTTCAAGTACTGCTTTTATCTTCTCATTCGTTTGTAAGAGACCGAGTAATTGTTCCTACAGTATCACTTAACTCTTTTAGATTGACAGTGTTGCAACGGTATGTACTGATTAGTTGATTTTTACTGATACCTGCAACAACCACAAATAGAAACGGAGAACGCTTTATGGATCAGCATTGACAGGTGGTGATGATTTTTTGTATTGAATGAAATATTCGAAGGTTTTTTTTCCTGTTGGATTACTGTGATGATTCACTGTCAAATATTTCGGATTAACAGTTAACACTCAGTTTTATTTAAATCTCTTAAAACGACAAAGAAATATTTCAGATCAAGGAAAATGGATACCTAACGTTTTCAAATTTCGGCACCAACACGAGCCACCCACCCCCTCCCCTCCCCTCCCCTCCCCCGAATCGTGGATTATCATTGTGCCGAATATTGACAACTGCTCTTCGCATCATTGACAAATGACTCCGAAAATCAAATAGAATTAATTAGGTGAAACACTAGTGAATATAAACATTACTTAAACTTTCAATGGCTCAAAATTTCTCTCGTAATTTCGCGGTCACAATTTTCTGTTTATATAGATAAGAAAATTCTTGTCTTGCTTTCGATCTTTCGAAACTCACGATATCTCGATATAAAAATTGATGTCCCGTTATATGTAATTGTTTCGAATTTACTATCGGTGCTTCCAGGTGCTCGACTTTTACGTAATTGGCGTTGATATCTCTTCGGGTATCAGAGTTTGTCAAAATATTTCAGTAGGGTTCGCAAAGTTACCATGGTTACCTGTGTTGAAAACGGGTGTCGGTATTTTGTCACTTTCTGAAATATGTCGGTACAAAGTTAGTCCCAATACAAAAACAAACATGAATTAAAATTAAAAAGAACACACTCTGGGGACACTTTAAAAATTTGAAATGAAATTAAGATTATTTAATGTAAATCAGGGGTATTGCGCAAGTTTTGTTCCCTCCTTGACGCACCTAATCCAAGCCTATTAGTAATTTTTTGCCACATAGATTCGGTTGTTTTCTATTAACGAAGACTTAAGCATTTTCTACCCTGTAATAAGCAGATAACACGCCGATGATTTTTTCCCCTAAAACCGAAAATATTCAGGAGTTCTTTCAACTTCCATCTGTACATTGATGCTAAATGAATTTGTATCATATTTTTATTACGTACGATTCTTGAAAAATTAGAGAATTACTCACGTAAACGTGTGGTTCAGGAAATGACCGTCTCTTCGGGCGTTTTCTACGGCTATAGATATGGCACTGGCTTGCAGTTCGTAGCTAGCCCAATTTCTATTCCCCCGTAACATCATTAGTCCAAGATGAAAGTTCTTGCAAAAAGCGACATTCACGATCTCCAGAAAGACAAAACTCATGAAACTATAGATCCATGGCGCCATTTCTAGTAAACTTTTGGAATTTCTCTAATTTTATATCAACACGGTGTTATATATGAATGTTTGTTATTTGATTATTACATATTTCTGGTCTTTTCAGCTGAATGATATCTGTCATTACCGAAAACTCAGTCAGGAAATGGTTTTCTAGTACGTATTCATCTCTTTTGAAAATTAAATAGATTTGTGTCAGTTGAAATTCCCCCAAAAAATCTGCTTTGTAGAAACAGATGGAATTCAGTACAATGGATTAGAAATCTCGAAATTTATGTTAAATAGTGTCTTCGATAATTACTCACGTCAATTATTCATTATAGGCTACAAAGAGGCGTGAAGCAGCCGGAGAATAAAATATTGATTTGGATGCCTTGTTTAAAAATCTTGACAATAAAAAAAATATATACAAAATAACAAGAGGCCCACCGGCCTTATCGGTCACCTGAGTATTAGTTAAAATGCTCTCACATTATCCGCAAGTTGCACCAAATAGTGCATTTTGGCACAATGTCTTTGTTCAAAAGGGACATAACTCTCAAAAATAAAATTTAAAAAGAATTCTCTGCAAACATGCACATCCAGAGTATGCACATGTACTTACTAACTACAAAGTTTCATGACATTCTGTTGAACCATTTAAGAGGAGACAGGACTGAAAAGGGGGCAGATAAATAATATTATACCCTCCGCGACTTGTTACATGTACATGGGATATATAAAAATTGTGACAAGTTTTTGTTGTGTTCTATTTTTCTTGAAAATGCATGAAAGTATAGAATTTGATGCTTCATTTCTTAAATCTGAAGAAATGTGCAATTGCTTTTATGAATTGTGTTTTCAGAAAGTTAAACAAATTGATTCTGGAGATTGATTCATTCAAGATTGTACATTTCATGAACATAAACTTCTAAAATAAACTTGACTATCATTTTAATTTGTACACAAGTTTCCAAAATATAAAGTGAATGTCACTTAGTGATGAAATATTAGCTATATCCTACGGAAACATACATGTATGAAATTAAATTTCAAGACAAATATTACTACATAAGTAGGAATAAAAGAACGGGCTTAAAAATGGACCCACACTCGATAAGAAATAGATATTCCTTTGAATTTCCAATTTCCTGGCTCTGAAGGCTTGCCACAGATTACAAGAAATCAGTTTACCAGAAATTCTTTTATTGCTCAAATTTACCCTTATGTTTACGACCTCTAGATGTTTTTTTTAATCATATTGTTAACATGTTCAATCTTTTTGGCTTTACAAAGCATTGTTTGCTAAGCAGATATATTGAAACATCTTCATTTGCCATGGGGATCATTTTATGAAATTTTTATTTATATATTTAGAATAAGTTCGACACACTTTCTTCCCCTTTTTAATATCATTTATTTGTTGGTATATTACAAAATATTTAATGTTTCTGATCTATAAAACGTTTCCGAAAATAGTGGACATTTCGAAACTCTTTAGAAAAAGAAATTATGAAAACCATGCGTCATTTGGGCAACTCTTTAATACGTATTATTGATGATTAAATATGGTTTCTTTATATACAAAATATCTACCTGATTTAAAACATTTCCAGAATCTTGTGAAAGAATACTGGAAAACCAAATCCCTGATGCTGATACGGAAAGCTGAACTAAAAAATTGCAGTCCCGGTTATTTCGTCTACCCTTCATTAAGAATATAAATTAAGAGTAAGGCAAACACAGACCCTGGATATACCAGAGGTGGAAAGCATCGCAAAATTAAACCTATGCTTACCGCTCAGGGCCGTAGCAGTAAGAGTTCTGTACAGTGTCAACGCTTTGTACGACGTGGGGCTTCTGTTTTTCAAATCATATCAGGAAAACGAAATGGAAATCGCTGAGAACAGATTATGTGATATCAATAACTTTCATTCATATGTCGATTCGATATATTCCTGTGAACTTGAAATAAAAGACATCACAGAGTCGTCCACTTCTGCTTCATACTTAGATATTTTATTGAAAGTAGATATCAACGGCAAACTAACAACTCAACTTTATGACAAACCGGATGATTTCAGCTTCTCCATCGTCAACTTCCCATATTTATGTATCAACTTCCTTTATCACCTGTATATGGTGTTCATATCTCTCAACTGATTCCATACGCAATATCTTGTTCTGCGTATGATCAGTTATCAAATCGAGGCAGGCTACTGACAAACAAGTTGATGGTGATAGGGTTTTAACAGTCTCGTTTAAAGTTGGCATTTCGCAAATTCTATGGTCATTATAACGATTTAGTTGGCCAATAAAACCTATCATTGGGTCAAATGCTGTCTGAAGTGTGTCATACCGATAGTTAGACCGTTCTTGGCACACCGATTTTGACTGCGGGTTGCTCCGTTTACCTGATCAAGATATAGGGCTCACGGTGGGTGTGACCGGTCGACAGGGGATGCTTACTCCTCCTAGGCACCTGATCCCACCTCTGGTGTGTCCAGGGGTCTGTGTTAGCCCAACTCTTTTGTATTGCTTATAGGAGTTATGAGATTGATTACTGTTCGTTATTCACCTTTCATTGAATAAAAAAGTAAGGTGGTGTCGCGATTTATAACATGATAGCTTTAAGGCAAAGTCATCCTTATTTAAGTAGTAAAACCAACACCAAATTTCATTTTAAAAAGGGAATTGCGATATATTTATCTTCACCTTATACGTCTTGATCACTTCACCACAGGTCTTTTGTTTTCTTTACATTTAATAGTAATACGGCGAAAAATGTATGCTACACCTGTAGAAAAATAGAACATTGAGCTCCTGGCTACCTTCAGAAAAAGACGTATCCAACTAACAAGGGACAGAGAAAGGAACCAAAGTAAAAGACCCACAGTTCATCTGTCAGGAAATTGGACCCTCCTCCAAATAAACCACACAGAATATCTTTTCTTGAATTAAACCAAAGAAGACCAACAAAAAGTGAAGTAAAATGAAAAGAAACAAACAAACTTACCAAGTGATCGACATATTTTCGCGGAATCTTTCCTGGAACTTTTCACTATTTGTTCGCGACGCGTATCGATAATAGGATCTGTTGCACTTTTTTTTTTGCCGTCTCATTCTTTGGATTGTAATATATCGTGTTCTGAAAAATGCATTCACATTTGTCTTCAAATGAAAGGTGAAGAATACGAACAGTGATATATCTCCAATAAGAAATACAAAATAAACCCTGTATAAAGACATCAGCTTGTTTATCAGTAGCTTGCTTGATCATGCGTATACAAATATATGTACACACACAAATACAACTAAAATACACCAATGAAAAAGAACAAAAATGATAAAAATAATACAACATGAAAATAATTAAACGAATAAACAACGAACATACAAAGAAAAACCTCCCAAAATATCACAAAATGAAAATGATTAAACGAATAAACAACGAACATACAAAGAAAAACCTCCCAAAATGAAAATGATTAAACGAATAAACAACGAACATACAAAGAAAAACCTCCCAAAATATCACAAAATGAAAATGATTAAACGAATAAACAACGAACATACAAAGAAAAACCTCCCAAAATGAAAATGATTAAACGAATAAACAACGAACATACAAAGAAAAACCTCCCAAAATATCACAAAATGAAAATGATTAAACGAATAAACAACGAACATACAAAGAAAAACCTCCCAAAAACATAATGACGCAATGGAGTCAAGGGTGTTTTTTTTTATGTCGAAGGGCGCGCAAGCTTTTTGAGTTCAAGGAAGCTCTCGGTCTTAGTTCCATCTATAGCGATTTGCTTTGAACATATTTCCTTGTAAAATGTTCACAACGAAAGGTGAAACTTAGAACGCCTTCTTCTCCTGTATGACGTTAAGGGCCCAAGCTCCATTTGACACCAAAAGGATGCGACTACAGAAATGCGCGCGAAAATGGATGAAGAACAATGGACAGTGGAGGCCTATAATATCATTTGAATAAAAAGATTGAATATTGTGTAACGTCTCTCTCGAGAATATTTCACTCATTTGGGGACGTCACCACTGCCGGTGAAGGGCTGCAAAAATTTAGGCCTAAGTTCGGCGCTTATGGCCTTTGAGCAGGGAGGGATCTGTATCGTGCCACACCTGCTGTGACACGGGACTTCGGTTTTTGCGATCTCATCCGAAGGACCGCCCCATTTAGTCGCCTCTTATGACAAGCAAGGAGTACTGGGGACATATTCTAACCCGGATCCCCACGAACCTTGGATAAAAAGAAATCATTTTACTTTAATATTTCATTTTTCTTGATCGAAACACAGGTCAATAATGGCTATATACGGTTAATATTAACCCCGTATATAAAAGTTATATTGACCTTGGACTCTGTCCATATTGTACTACTTTCGTCTAACCTATCTATCCTGGGCCCATATGACACATAGTAACCTAAACTGGATTCCATATTTGAATGATATATGTAATTGCTTTTCATTATGATAGCCTAATTGTGACGAGACTCAACATATAATATTTTCATTACAGTAGTGCAAAAGACATAAATAACTTACTTCGTGACATATGTCTCGTAATAACAGACCAATGCAGGAATGTGAATTACCACCCAGTGAAATAGAGTCGCAAATATTTGTTTGGGACAAATACTATTCGGGACATAAAAGCTAGGTAAAACATATCTCAACGATTATTAGCATTTGTAAATGGATATTTGTCAAGCATCTTATACGTGGGCATTGCTAATCATAAAAGGTGAATTAAGTTGGTATCTATGATACCCAGCATTGACTGATTATCTTAGAGATAGCTTTCTATAACCAACTGTCAAGTTTCCACAACCCTGAGATTTATATAAAGTCTTAGTGTCAACTGATTAGAAAAGGCATGTAAAATACAACGGCGAACCAAGGACTGAATACATTTTTTGCCGTTATAATTTGTGACATCATTTATAATATACAGATGGATTTAGCATGATCTGGGGAGTACTTATAGACACAAAAGAACTTATACTAGCGGGAAAAAGAAATTGTAGTTCAGTAATTTTATTTATAGATTCATATACAAAATATTATGTTGCATTATGTATATCATTATTTAATATAATGCATTGTCTTTCACTTGAAACATCAAAGCGTCCTCAGTATCCCTTGCTTGTCATAAGAGGCGACTAAATGGGGCGGTCCTTCGGATGAGACCGCAAAAATCGAGGCCCGGTGTCACAGCAGGTGTGGTACGATAAAGATCCTCCTCTGCTCAAAGACTGTTGATTGATTGATCGATTGATTGAATATTGTTTTACGTCCCTCTCGAGAATATTTCCCTCATATGGAGCCGTCACCACTGCCGGTGAAGGGCTGCAAAATTTAGGCCTTGCTCGGCGCTTATGGCCATTTAGCAGGGAGGGATCTTTATCGTGCCACACCTGCTGTGACACGGGACCTCGGTTTTTGCGGTCTCATTCGAAGGACCGCCCCATTTAGTCGCCTCTTATGACAAGCAAGGGATACTGAGGACGCTTTGATGTTTCAAGTGAAAGACAATGCATTATATTAAATAATGATATACATAATGCAACATAATATTTTGTATATGAATCTATAAATACGACAATCAAGGGGATACTGAGGACCTATTCTAACCCGGATCCCCACGGGATTAAGCGCCGAGCAAAGGCCTAAATTTTGCCGCCCTTCACCAGCAATGATGAGTCATATAGTCCATATGAGTGGAAAATTCTCGAGAGGGACTTTAAACAATATAAAATCAATCAAACATCAAATCACGGATCATGTCCATTATCGTTGCTACGAACAGCCACGGAAAATAAGTCAATTGCAAAAACGTTTCACAAGTTTAATAGCCTGTATGACGGTCATTTGCACCAGTCTTACATCTACGATGCATTGAACGAATCGAGTTATGCAAAAATGCCTGGGGAATGTTCCGCCATATGCGTAATAAAGAACGCGTCCAACGTAACAGGGGGTTTGGCTCTTGACGTAAACGTTGTTCATTTCATCCCAAACACGTTCTATAGGCGATAAATCCGGTGACATCGTAAAGCAGGGTAGCACATTCACGTTTTCCTGCGGTAGATAGATAACAACACTTGCGATGTGCGGTCGTGCGTTGTCCTGCTGCAGAATGATGTTATATGTACGCTGGTTGTTGTGAATGAATGGATTTATGTGCTGACGTACAATCTCATCACGGTAGCATATGCCGGTTGAATTGCCCCCATTATTACCAAAGGGGTCATTCCGTGTGTTGTAATTCCACCCCAGACCATAACGCTCCCTCTGTCGAATTAGCAGAAAAATTTTGGGAAAATCATGAATCAGTCTCTATAAACATTTGGAGTAATGTCAATTTTTTGGGAAGTGTATTTTTGATTTCTATATTGAAGGAGAATTAGGAAATTAAAAAGAAAAACTGGGGTCACAGCGCTAGTTATTGAGCTATAGTGTTCTAAACGTGACCTTTTTGCACTTAAAATTCATTCAATTAAACTTGATTTTTCTGTTAGTGTCAACACTAAAAAAGATATAAAATAGATACATAATCATGTTCCCTAACACTATAGACGAAAAAAGAAATTAATACTAGTAAAGAAAATAAATAATGACCTTTTTGCACTCAATGTACGAAAAACTTCATGATATCAAAATTGAGAGTTTAAAAGGACATATTAGGAGTTATGTCAATTTCTAAAATTTTACATAATTTTCAAGGTCTGGTCTTCCAATATAAAATGCAACTAAAAAAAGTGGGGGTTGGAGATCAAATTTTTGAATTATTGGCAAAAATACTGAATTTTTGTACAAAATTTCGAGTAAATTAATTAAAACGTTTTGAAGAATTGGTGTACTGTTTGGAAAAATATATCAACCAAGTTAATAAAATTACAACATTTGAACTAGTTCCAAGCCTCACTACCTGTATCATAAATTTTAAAACTGAAATACATGTATAGGGGTACAAAAATAGATGATACATGTATATGGGATGAAACAAAAACTGTAATATCATGCAGAATTAGAACTTTTTGATTAGTGAATCCTTCCACCACAAAATATAGTCCCTGTCAAACCCTTTCAAAATTTGAATTGACAAATTCACAAAAAATTTCAACTGGATAGAGTTCAGCAATAGATGTGTAATATATTTGCACCAATGGTATCAGTATTGAACCAGTGAATACTTAGTTGTAGCATCCTGCGCAGTTGTACCCAAAAGCTCAGGAGCTAACTTCCTTAACTAGGAATAATTATGAATTTGAATTACATTTTAGGTAGCTCCATCCTCCTGTGATGTCACAATTCACATAAGATGGAGCTACCTCAAGCAATATTAGGTATCAGACAGGTAGATATAGTGGATTATCTGACAAACACAGGTACATGTAATCTATACTGGATTATATGACAGGTGGATATAGTGGATTATCTGGTCCCATACTTTATAAGATAAAATGATTTTAGAAATAGAATTATATCTTTTGCCATAAATTTACAAATTACCGTTTGAAAAATCTAATCATACTGCGTTGATTACAGTTGTTTTGAGTCATTGTTGATATTGTTCATTACGGTAAGTGAGTGATGTGGCCAATGGGCCGTTTGTTAAAGTTGTATTTATAAGTAGCTGTAGTCATAATTAAATGAGATGAATATTAAATCGATATTTTCACTTACAACTTTACTGTGTTTTCATTAAATCACAAAAAAGACAGTTCAAGGTTATACACAGTATATATCCTTTAAAAGAACCCTTGTGTGATTGTTGCTCTCTTTACGGTCACGTCCTAGTTCCTGCACATACTGTTGAATGCCTACGACCACCTCAATGTCTGCGCAATTCTGCTGGACACAAATATCACCTCTTTCAATTCCCAAATTGTGGAGAATAACACAGGCCGTGATGTACTCTACCGCCTGGTCTGGGGAAACTCTGAAACCCACATGGAGTGCTTGAAACCTTCTTTTTGTGATGCCAAAAGTCTGCTCAATCAGAACATGAGTTCTGCAAAGACTGGTATTGAACCTCTCCTCAGATTGGGTTGAAGGTGTCAGATAGGGTGTCATCAAGTATCTTGTGAGAGGGTACCCAGAATCTCCAACCAAAATACCATCATGCAACACTAGAAAGGCAAAAATATACATACATGTACATGTATTAAATGCAGTAAGCAAAAAATTCATATAGTAAGTGTTAGAGACTAGGAAATATTTGTCAGCTAGCATACTTATGATGGTTATAATTTGATAATCCAGGAAATGAAAATACCATTTTCAAACTGTTGGCAAAGATGGGAATTTCTAAAAATTCTTGAATCCCAGGCCATCTGGCACAAAGTGAGGTCACTCGAAAAGCTGGATCACACACCATCTAATAGATATACATGTTAAATTGCAATTTTATTCATTTATCTGTTCTCAATAATGTGACATTTAGGTTTTACAAAAAATAAAAAAAATTCAAATTACATTAAAAGAGCAGATAAATAACTTTTATTACCTGGACATTGAGGCTATGAAATCCCTTCCTGTTGACAAAGTCAGGTTCATTAACTGATGGTGCCAAAATTCTTATCAAATTTCAATTCAAAATGTCCATGTATGAATGAGAAAATAAGCAGAAACTGTGAATTGTTTAAAATGTTCTATGTCCAAGTGCCTCAAAATTATTCGACCTGAACCTAAATCATACTTGACCTGCATATTTTCAGGATGTGTCTATTTTCAATTCAAAATATCGACATATGAATGAGATAATGAGCAGAAACTGTGAATTGATTAAAATTTTCTTAGTCCTACTCAGGGGCCTAATTCTGCAAAAAATTATTGAACCGGAACCATGTAGTAACTTGACCTGTGTATTCTCATATATCTATATCCCAAATTTTTGGGCTGAACTAAATTATACAAATTTCAAAATGTCCATGTATGACTGTGCTAATGAATGGAAATTGTGAACTGTTTGAAATTTTCTAAGTGTCAAGAATTTCTCAACCAGAAACAAATCATCTTGCTAGCCAAAAGGCTTATGGTCCACTCAACTCCAGGAGCAGAAAAGACCGAAAACCCTGGGCTAGCAAAGATGGAAGCAAATAAGAACTTGACCAGGATATTCTCATGATGTTCATGTATCTATTTATACCAATTTTCAGCTGAATTATAGCAGAGATAATGAACAGAAATTATGACGGAAGGGCAACACATTATGCCTCAGCCATTTCATGGTGGGGCATTAAAAAAATCGAGGTTTATTCTACAAAAAGGTCGAGTGTTTATGATTATAGACTTTTCACTTGATTTTTCATCAATAAATCTCAAATGTAATTCAAGATAATATCTGCAATACATGTGACCAAGAGACCTTGAACTTTGACATAAAAAAAACAATAGGGATAATTCTCCAGTCATGGAGTCTCTCCTTGTGAGATTTTATTGCAGGTATACAAAATATCATTAAGATCTGGTGACCTTGACCTTTTGACCTACAAATGGTTCATCCATAGTTAATCCAATGTCTTGGCAAAGACAATGACATCAGAAACTGATCACCTGCTATCAACTGTCTATAATTAATGATTTTATTATGAACTAGAATATATTTTGAAAATATATACATTTGTTTTTTTCTTTTAACATTCTCATTTGCAAACACATTCTTTCTAATGAAGAAAAAATGTCTAAGCAAATTAACAAATGTCTTACGAAGAACTTTCCACAAATATGTCCCAATTTCTTATGAACAAAAATCCTATAATTTTGTTTTATTTGTACATAGTTTAAGTCCCATTTGAGATTTTTTTTTTTACCATGTAGAGACATTATTATTTTATGCCACCTATAGCAGAAGTAAAGGGCTCCATATCAAGCTAACAACTCCCATAACAAGGATCTCCCGGAATTTTTCAAAGGTCATATCCAGACGACTCGTGACTTTCACTTCTGTTCTTGGTGAAGGAATAGTCACTACAAATGCTACATATCTTAGGTTTGACAGCGTGCCAGGATTGAGAATCAAACCTGGACCTCTTGAGTGCAAAGCAAGTGCCTTAACCAATAGGTATGGAAGCCATTAGAAATTTATATAAACATTTCTTAGATATATCAAAATACATTTATCAAAGTTGGTTTATTTTAGTCAATGTTGGCATGAAAAAAAAAGAAAGGAATACACAATGTGATTTGCTCTATTTAAAACAGCCTTCAACCAACACAATATCATCACAGGATTTTCTTATAATTTTGCATTAATATCAATAAATCTGTATATTTGACATGTATCCCTACATACTTCATTTTAGTTCTCCTGCGACAATTTGTCGACTTGAATTTTCACCCCCTCCCCCTTTACATGACTCTCATTACTCATTGTAAGCAATTTAATCATACACTTTGTAGATAGCTGAAGAATTCCACCCCTAGACGTCATAACATAGTCTTGGAATTCATTAAAGATAAGAAATATATAAACACCCAATCAAATTAAACATTAGTTAGTCCATTGTATTTGATATGTTTCAAATATCATAAATCTTAAAGGTAACACAACAATTAATTCATTAATATTTTATTGAAATTTTTGTCCAGTTCTCATAACATAACTGTATACTATTTTACTGTATACTATCATAGATAAGCCCCAAAAAACCAATCTAACAACAGATCTGTATTGACAAGAGTTATCTTCTCTTGACTGTACACAATGTATACATGGTAATTAGGACATTTAATAAAATATTTTATTAATAATATTGAAAGAAAATAAATAAATAGAAAACCAGAAAGGTTCCCTGCCTCCTGGTTGCACAGAATTAAAAAAAAAAAACATTGCAGTACTTATTTCTCCAAAAGGCTTTTTCTTAGTCAGTTGAAAAAATATTTGCAAATTTTTAATAATAAAAAACACAAGTAAAATACAATGTAAATTTTGAAATGACAACTACAACATTCACATCACGTAGTTTCTTAGTCTTTCCATGATTTGGAGTCTATGCTGCTGCTGTGTCAGAGTTATCCCCCTTGACAGATTTCCTCTGATCTCCAGCATAGCATTGTGTTGCTTTCAATATTTGTTTTTCACACATTCGTAATTGTACAGCTAGTCTCTCATGAATATTCATATCTGTCTTCTTCAGCAGTTCCATATCCTCCTAAAGAAATCGAGAAAAAAAGGAAAATCAACAACAGCTCTATGATTTTTCACAATAATTTTGAGGAGCCAAGTACAGTGTTTTCATGAAACATATTGCATGTAGAAAATTCTTCTGATTTATAAGTTAACTACAGAAATCTACAAACTACGTGATATCGGTGATTTCCACACCCAATAAGCTACAAATGTGAGAGTTCTGTAAGTAATCTAAAAGTGTGGATTTCTTCCACAAATCTGTAACAGTGTACCTCCTCTGTGGTTTCATAGGCACGCATTAAAAGTGCAGTCCGAGTCTCAAGGAATGCCCATACTTTCTCTTCATTCTCTGTCGACACAGGAACATCAATATCTCCGATCTTCTCTGCATCCTCCTCTGTCAGCTCCTTGGAATTCAACTCCTTGAGACTCTCTATCAGAATATCCAATACAGGTTATTTTACATCATGAACAGTGGTGCAAGGTTTCTATCATTATTTTATTAATTTGACTCACACAGGATGAAAAAAATGTATAAATTTCAAAGCAACATGATCAGCTATTTGCAGGAAATCAGGTTCCTAATTTAGTTAGCTATAAAACCGTATTATATTCTTGCTTATTGAATGTTCTAGTAATCTTGATTATAATTAATTATACATGTACATGTACCTCCATGTGATACATTTTATGTGGAAAAAAAACCCCACAAAACAAATAGGTATGTTTTTACACATATTCAGATAATCATTGCTGTAAAGGTTACTTGAACATGCAGAGTTGAATGCAGAATGTTTATCTTCAGACATACAGAAAACAATAAAAATATTTACCTTCAGACATACAGAACACTCTGAGAAATGTTTACCTTCAGACATACAGAACACTCTGAGAAATGTTTACCTTCAGACATACAGAACACTCTCAGAAATGTTTACCTTCAGACATACAGAACACTCAGAAATGTTTACCTTCAGACATACAGAACACTCTCAGAAATGTTTACCTTCAGACATACAGAACACTCTCAGAAATGTTTACCTTCAGACACACAGAACACTCTCAGAAATGTTTACCTTCAGACATACAGAACACTCTCAGAAATGTTTACCTTCAGACATACAGAACACTCAGAAATGTTTACCTTCAGACATACAGAACACAATATGAAATGCTTACCTTCAGACATACAGAACACTCTCAGAAATGTTTACCTTCAGACATACAGAACACTCTCAGAAATGTTTACCTTCAGACACACAGAACACTCAGAAATGTTTACCTTCAGACATACAGAACACAATATGAAATGCTTACCTTCAGACATACAGAACACAATAAGAAATGTTTATCTTCAGACATACAGAACACTCTCAGAAATTTTTATCTTCAGACACACAGAACACTCTCAGAAATGTTTACCTTCAGACATACAGAACACAATATGAAATGTTTTCCTTCAGACACACAGATCACTCTCAGAAATGTTTACCTTCAGACATACAGAACACAATATGAAATGTTTTCCTTCAGACATACAGAACACTCTCAGAAATGTTTACCTTCAGACATACAGAACACAATATGAAATGTTTACCTTCAGACATACAGAACACAATAAGAAATGTTTACCTTCAGACATACAGAACACAATAAGAAATGTTTACCTTCAGACATACAGAACACTCTCAGAAATGCCATTAACTGAGGATCTACTGGGATCATTCCTGTGTGGATGTAAAAATTCCTTAATCTGAAAAATAGTAAATTTGAATTCAGTATTAACCATTCCAATTGTAGATGCATTATGATTTTCAGCACCATGATACAACACTCACACAGCTAATCCTAGTTTCTTCAACAGCTCGTTTTTCTGTTCATAAAGTGGATCACCTTTACTGATTCCTACATTACATACAAAATAATGTTAATTAACTAAATTAGATATGCAAATCCTGTAAAGTATTGTTTAGGGAATAAAAGATTTGGGTTGTTGGTATCATGGAGGTAAATGATAGGATGAAGCTGCTTATACACAAATTATCCATGTTTCTATTGCTTGTACAGGTAAGAGGATTCTCTTGAGAAGTGAAATCACGATCCCAATTTTGTCTCTATATAACTAAGCAAATGTATTCTCAATCTCTCTCAGTTTTCGATCTCTTGAAGTGAAATTTGGGTCCTGTAAAACATATTTCATTGTTTTTCACTCTCAATCTCTCGAAGTGGTGGTAGCATTTACACATCAATGAAGTGTATAATTATTTTTGCTTGAACTTTACTGGGATAACAGTGTATGCCTGGGGCTAACTTGGCCATGTTAATTAGCTGTTTATATACAGTGGTAAAATTAACATATAATTAACATATGAATATCCAAACATGTTAAACATATGTTGCAATTTTACCTGTATGGGTGACAAATTGTCTATGTTTTCTTTTGTGGTGGACAGTTAATTATTCACTTGGTGGGTTTTAACACTGCATCAGTGCTTTGTTTTTGTTATATATAATCCCATTTACAGTAAAACAAAGTTATAATGAACCTCCAGGTTATCTGATAAAATGTTAGTTATTTTCCTTTCATAAGGGAATAAATATCACTTCGTAATAAGCATGAATTCGTTATAAGTGTGTTTTACAGTAGAAATAAAATTCCCAATTTGTTTTGAAATAATTTAAACACATGCCAATGAATTATTGATATTTACAAGAATTTGTGCTTTGAGAATGGAAATTGTGACATTCGTGCTCTGTGTAATAAGTGAATGTATAACTTCATTATTCATGAGAAATTTATCATGCAAAGATGTCATGTACATCTATTTTAGCATGAAAAAAGAACAAATAAATTCATTAAGTTGTAAAACTTTAAAATATCTTTTTATTTGTAGATAAAGTTCTGTGTTGCTGAAATTAAGTCAATTACCTAAACATTTGAAGGAAAATGTGTCAAAACAATCCTAGGATGTTGTAAACATGCAATGCGGGTACTATAAAATCTGAACAAAATTTCTGGATTTCACTTGACCTTTGACCTTTCGAACTTGCAAAATTTTATGGAGGTTCCTTGAACTTCGAGTTATTGAGAGTCACCTGTATATCCCTATAATACAATTAACACATCTATTCCTCACATTCTTATTTCATAAAAATAACTTTCCAAACAAAGCAAGCCTCTTCATGACAACAGTATTAGTTACATTATGAGAATGCTAGCTGCAATAATGTAGTCCTCTCCAATTTCTTTTTTTATTTTGAGGGGAAGAAACTCTCCAGAAAATGTCAGAATAAAAGAAATTGGAGAGGGCTAATTATTGCAGCTATGAGAATATATAAATATCAAACTAGCAAGGATCTAATCTTGACAAACTATTGGTGAATATAAATATCTGTGATTGATGTTTACTATCTTTGTTTCGAAATGAACCTACCTAATCGTATAGCAATTCTGTCCAGTTCATTTTCTGGATAAACAAATCCATTATGGATTAAAAGCTCTGCATTTGATCTTGCTCCATAAAATATAAATATCTGTAAAAAATATATATATATTATAACAAAACCCTGAAAATCTATTATCGATAATTTCTTACAACTTGAAATAATATCCAACCTTGTGTTTAAGGAAATGATCTTTGATGAATTGCATATACTGCACACCAAATCATGCATGTATTTACATTCTATAAATAACTGAAATTTGTAGGAACCACTTTTTCAAAAATATTTGTTGCAGTGAATCAGTCATTAATTATGTTAATTAGCACAGTGTAGATGTAGACTCACTCATGAATAAAATTTGATACGAAAACTTTTACCATTGCTATAAAGTAGTCCTGAATATAAGATGGTTTACAGTAAAATGAAATTGTCAATACAAGTATACAATGATCATTAGACTTGATAAAGTTTACAATTCATTTCATTTTTTCATGTCTGGATGAGAAAAATTATTTATAGTGTCAATCCTGCAATGGTCACCCTCCTTCCTGTATTCAACCTGTTCTGTACAGTGACTGACCCATTCTGTACAGTGAGTGACCTGTTCTGTACAGTGAGTGACCTGTTCTGTACAGTGACTGACTCATTCTGTACAGTGACTGACCTGTTCTGTACAGTGACTGACTCATTCTGTACAGTGACTGAACCATTCTGTACAGTGACTGAACCATTCTGTACAATGACTGACCCATTCTGTACAATGACTGACTCATTCTGTACAGTGACTGACTCATTCTGTACAGTGACTGAACCATTCTGTACAATGACTGACCCATTCTGTACAGTGACTGAACCATTCTGTACAGTGACTGAACCATTCTGTACAATGACTGAACCATTCTGTACAGTGACTGAACCATTCTGTACAGTGACTGAACCATTCTGTACAGTGACTGAACCATTCTGTACAATGACTGACCCATTCTGTACAGTGACTGAACCATTCTGTACAGTGACTGAACCATTCTGTACAATGACTGACCCATTCTGTACAGTGAGTGACCTGTTCTGTACAGTGACTGACTCATTCTGTACAGTGACTGACTCATTCTGTACAGTGACTGACCTGTTCTGTACAGTGACTGACTCATTCTGTACAGTGACTGAACCATTCTGTACAATGACTGACCCATTCTGTACAATGACTGACTCATTCTGTACAGTGACTGAACCATTCTGTACAGTGACTGAACCATTCTGTACAATGACTGACCCATTCTGTACAGTGACTGAACCATTCTGTACAATGACTGAACCATTCTGTACAATGACTGACTGATTCTGTACAGTGACTGAACCATTCTGTACAGTGACTGAACCATTCTGTACAGTGACTGAACCATTCTGTACAATGACTGACCCATTCTGTACAGTGACTGAACCATTCTGTACAGTGACTGAACCATTCTGTACAATGACTGACCCATTCTGTACAGTGACTGACCTGTTCTGTACAGTGACTGAACCATTCTGTACAGTGACTGAACCATTCTGTACAGTGACTGACCCATTCTGTACAATGACTGACCCATTCTGTACAGTGACTGAACCATTCTGTACAATGACTGACCCATTCTGTACAGTGACTGAACCATTCTGTACAATGACTGAACCATTCTGTACAATGACTGACCCATTCTGTACAGTGACTAAACCATTCTGTACAATGACTGACCCATTCTGTACAATGACTGAACCATTCTGTACAGTGACTGAACCATTCTGTACAGTGACTGAACCATTCTGTACAATGACTGACCCATTCTGTACAGTGACTGAACCATTCTGTACAGTGACTGAACCATTCTGTACAATGACTGACCCATTCTGTACAATGACTGACCTGTTCTGTACAGTGACTGAACCATTCTGTACAGTGACTGAACCATTCTGTACAGTGACTGACCCATTCTGTACAGTGACTGAACCATTCTGTACAATGACTGACTCATTCTGTACAGTGACTGAACCATTCTGTACAGTGACTGAACCATTCTGTACAATGACTGACCCATTCTGTACAGTGACTGAACCATTCTGTACAGTGACTGAACCATTCTGTACAATGACTGACCCATTCTGTACAGTGACTGACCTGTTCTGTACAGTGACTGAACCATTCTGTACAGTGACTGAACCATTCTGTACAATGACTGACCTGTTCTGTTGCTTTGAAGTTCCTCAGAGCAAAACACTCACTACAGTCCTTCTCCAAATTGTAGTCTGTTGTGATCTGTAAAGATGAAATAAATGTCTAGATGGTCCTAAACTAACATCAAAGTACATAATTTTATATTTTTTGTGTTACACAAATCTATGCATACACCTCTGTGGTAAAGTAGAATCAAGTACATTTTCTGACCTTCATGCATCCTGTTGAAATAATTAAATAACTTGACTTGCATTATATGATTAAAATATTTTGAAATAATGAAATATTTACATTACTGACAATGTATGTGGTTATAGGGAAGATGAAAATTAAATGTGCCAACCCTATTTTTTTTAGTTCTTAATTATCTTCAAGGGAGAAAGGCCATAAGAGCAAATTTGAATTGCCTCTACTCAAGGATTCTTTGTGCTAAGTTAGGCTACGAGACATCCTGTGAGTTCAAAAGAAAAAGTAAACCATGAGGTTAATGGGCCACATCGCTCACCAAAGAAATTGAATTTTCCTATGTAAAACATTAAATTTCAATTATTGCCACTATGTCTCAATTGAACAAACTGGAATGTACATTACCAGCATATGAAACTCCTGCATATTAATTTGACATACTGTATCCCGGTGGTAATATTTTTTTTAAAAATGCTATACCATCTCAGTATACATTTCTATGATCATTATGTAAAACTTTGAACCTCTTCTGTAACCACGTCCGTAAACCCAAATATGACAATGCTGGCATTTGACATATTGAACTCCAATGGTTCTGAAGAAGTTTTAAAGAAATTATCTTAAATATTCCTTTTCAAAATTTTTATACCCCTTTTGTGGTCCCGAAAAAAACCCCAAGGGCAATGATATTGAAAACCTTATATGTACATGTACATGGAATGAGGGTGCTTGCATATTTGCTTGACAAATCATACCCTTGTGGATCAATTTAAAGAATTTTCTGATATCTTCTGATCAAAAATTTTAAAATTTCATTGCGGTCCCTCTCTAACTCTGGGATTCATAATTTGAACAAACTCAATTCATCATTATAAAAGAAAACTTCCATGCAAGTTATGGCTTTTCTGGTCCAGTGATTTCTAAATCATCTCCCGTTGAATGGGGGTTTAATCCAGTTGAAACCCCTTTACCCTAGAATATCTGGTCCCATGTTTGGTTGAAACTGGCAATGTGATTCCTGAATCGGAATCCAAATTGTGAAAAATTTACAGATTATGGACACAAATGCTCAACGGCACCTTCAGTTCAGGTTGGCTAATAATGTGAAGTTTTCAGATGTATAAAATTCAATTGTTTTTACCCACGGATGCTTTGTGCTATGTGACAAAAGATCCAGTGATTTAATAGAATGAGTATATTCTCACATGAGCTTTTGTCTCGCATGGGCTAAACACAAAACTTAAGAAATAGATAATATGTGTATAGATGTGGACGTCTACATAAGCGAGTCTCACTCACCGTGCCGTTACAGTGATTGCACATGTCCCACATTGGAATGAGAGCAAATGTGATCTTGCTGCCGTCTGATGTTGGAATTTGGTTCTGCCTGGTCATGACTGTGGAAACTGCCCATCTGCAGGTGAGACAAACAGGTGAGACAAACAAGAGGCAAGAAAATTTCATATTATATCATTTCTGGTTACAACTACCTACACATCATCTCGTTAAGCACAGATCATCTTGTAGTGTTTTTGGTCAGTATTAAGCACAGATCATCTTTTCACATTGCAGGTCAGCATTAAGCACAAATTTTTGGTCACAATTAAGCACACAGCTGACTAAGTATTTAATTTCTGACATTGATATTATACCTGTAGTCATCAAAAGTAAAGCAGTCTTTAATGGGTAGTTTGTCTGCATTCTGGCTTGTCTGAAAAGTAAATTAAATCAAAGAATTCCAATTTTGAAATTGCAAAATTATATATATTCATACTGCAGTTAGGTATATTCTTTTTGGCACCCTCTCATAATGAGAAAAATTTCCAAAAGTGCTCTTTGACCTTTAAATTAAAAATGCATACATCTTTGTTCAAAATACCATTGAAATCAGATATAAAATGCACCCAAGAATCTATACCCGAATTTTGAAATTTGCCTTTCAGTGACTTTGACCTTTTAAAATCCACAGGACGCAAAGTTTCTATGACCGGGGTATTCCTTTAAGTTCTGTTTAAATCAAACTAGGCATCATCATGATAGTAAGCATCAATAAAGGGCCCCACTTTGTGGTATCATTTGTGAAGTTCAAGGCCCATTACTCTTTCAAAAGTGGGTCAACAAAATCAAAACTCAAACTTGATCTGTAACCCATTGATATAAGTTCATGTGTAAATTTTCAATTCAATAGCTGCAGGGATAGCCAAAAAAGTATGAAAAATGCCAAATCCTCGAAAATTTGCTACGTTAAAGGTTTATAACTCTTCCAAAATTAGGTCAAGAAAGCCCACAGGATGATCACTGAAAGGAACTTGCCTATACGTGGGGCCCTAATAAGAGGTGTGGTTTACATTTTGCACGCAAGGGGGAACCATATAGTTGCATTTACATAAACAAGTACAACACAATGGAGGACAAATACTATTTATAGCCATACCACAACTCTGTCAGAAGGGGAGAATCTACTACAGACTAAGACCGACTTGTGACAGGAGGGGGAGAATTTACTACAGACTAAGACCTACCTGTGACAGGAGGGGAGAATCTACTACAGACTAAGACCTACCTGTGACAGGAGGGGAGAATCTACTACAGACTAAGATCTACCTGTGACAGGAGGGGAGAATCTACTACAGACTAAGATCTACCTGTGACAGGAGGGGGAGAATCTACTACAGACTAAGACCTTCCTGTGACAGGAGGGGAGAATCTACTACAGACTAAGATCTACTTGTGACAGGAGGGGAGAATCTACTACAGACTAAGACCTTCCTGTGACAGGAGGGGAGAATCTACTACAGACTAAGACCGACTTGTGACAGGAGGGGAGAATCTACTACAGACTAAGATCTACCTATGACAGGAGGGGGAGAATCTACTACAGACTAAGACAGACTTGTGACAGGAGGGGAGAATCTACTACAGACAGGAGGGGAGAATCTACTACAGACTAAGATCTACCTGTGACAGGAGGGGGAGAATCTACTACAGACTAAGACCGACTTGTGACAGGAGGGGAGAATCTACTACAGACTAAGATCTACTTGTGACAGGAGGGGAGAATCTACTACAGACTAAGATCTACCTGTGACAGGAGGGGAGAATCTACTACAGACTAAGACCTTCCTGTGACAGGAGGGGAGAATCTACTACAGACTAAGACCTACCTATGACAGGAGGGGAGAATCTACTACAGACTAAGACAGACTTGTGACAGGAGGGGAGAATCTACTACAGACTAAGACCTACCTGTGACAGGAGGGGGAGAATCTACTACAGACTAAGACAGACTTGTGACAGGAGGGGAGAATCTACTACAGACTAAGATCTACCTGTGACAGGAGGGGAGAATCTACTACAGACTAAGATCTACCTGTGACAGGAGGGGAGAATCTACTACAGACTAAGACCACTTTGTGACAGGAGGGGGAGAATCTACTACAGACTAAGATCTACCTGTGACAGGAGGGGAGAATCTACTACAGACTAAGACCGACTTGTGACAGGAGGGGGAGAATCTACTACAGACTAAGACAGACTTGTGACAGGAGGGGAGAATCTACTACAGACTAAGATCTACCTGTGACAGGAGGGGAGAATCTACTACAGACAGGAGGGGAGAATCTACTACAGACTAAGATCTACCTGTGACAGGAGGGGGAGAATCTACTACAGACTAAGACCGACTTGTGACAGGAGGGGAGAATCTACTACAGACTAAGATCTACTTGTGACAGGAGGGGAGAATCTACTACAGACTAAGACCTTCCTGTGACAGGAGGGGAGAATCTACTACAGACTAAGATCTACTTGTGACAGGAGGGGAGAATCTACTACAGACTAAGACCTTCCTGTGACAGGAGGGGAGAATCTACTACAGACTAAGACCGACTTGTGACAGGAGGGGAGAATCTACTACAGACTAAGATCTACCTATGACAGGAGGGGGAGAATCTACTACAGACTAAGACAGACTTGTGACAGGAGGGGAGAATCTACTACAGACAGGAGGGGAGAATCTACTACAGACTAAGATCTACCTGTGACAGGAGGGGGAGAATCTACTACAGACTAAGACCGACTTGTGACAGGAGGGGAGAATCTACTACAGACTAAGATCTACTTGTGACAGGAGGGGAGAATCTACTACAGACTAAGATCTACCTGTGACAGGAGGGGAGAATCTACTACAGACTAAGACCTTCCTGTGACAGGAGGGGAGAATCTACTACAGACTAAGACCTACCTATGACAGGAGGGGAGAATCTACTACAGACTAAGACAGACTTGTGACAGGAGGGGAGAATCTACTACAGACTAAGACCTACCTGTGACAGGAGGGGGAGAATCTACTACAGACTAAGACAGACTTGTGACAGGAGGGGAGAATCTACTACAGACTAAGATCTACCTGTGACAGGAGGGGAGAATCTACTACAGACTAAGATCTACCTGTGACAGGAGGGGAGAATCTACTACAGACTAAGACCACTTTGTGACAGGAGGGGGAGAATCTACTACAGACTAAGATCTACCTGTGACAGGAGGGGAGAATCTACTACAGACTAAGACCACTTTGTGACAGGAGGGGGAGAATCTACTACAGACTAAGACAGACTTGTGACAGGAGGGGAGAATCTACTACAGACTAAGATCTACCTGTGACAGGAGGGGAGAATCTACTACAGACTAAGATCTACCTGTGACAGGAGGGGAGAATCTACTACAGACAGGAGGGGAGAATCTACTACAGACTAAGATCTACCTGTGACAGGAGGGGGAGAATCTACTACAGACTAAGACCGACTTGTGACAGGAGGGGAGAATCTACTACAGACTAAGATCTACTTGTGACAGGAGGGGAGAATCTACTACAGACTAAGACCTTCCTGTGACAGGAGGGGAGAATCTACTACAGACTAAGATCTACTTGTGACAGGAGGGGAGAATCTACTACAGACTAAGACCTTCCTGTGACAGGAGGGGAGAATCTACTACAGACTAAGACCGACTTGTGACAGGAGGGGAGAATCTACTACAGACTAAGATCTACCTATGACAGGAGGGGGAGAATCTACTACAGACTAAGATCTACCTGAGACAGGAGGGGAGAATCTACTACAGACAGGAGGGGAGAATCTACTACAGACTAAGATCTACCTGTGACAGGAGGGGGAGAATCTACTACAGACTAAGACCGACTTGTGACAGGAGGGGAGAATCTACTACAGACTAAGATCTACTTGTGACAGGAGGGGAGAATCTACTACAGACTAAGATCTACCTGTGACAGGAGGGGAGAATCTACTACAGACTAAGACCTTCCTGTGACAGGAGGGGAGAATCTACTACAGACTAAGACCTACCTATGACAGGAGGGGAGAATCTACTACAGACTAAGACAGACTTGTGACAGGAGGGGAGAATCTACTACAGACTAAGACCTACCTGTGACAGGAGGGGGAGAATCTACTACAGACTAAGACAGACTTGTGACAGGAGGGGAGAATCTACTACAGACTAAGATCTACCTGTGACAGGAGGGGAGAATCTACTACAGACTAAGATCTACCTGTGACAGGAGGGGAGAATCTACTACAGACTAAGACCACTTTGTGACAGGAGGGGGAGAATCTACTACAGACTAAGATCTACCTGTGACAGGAGGGGAGAATCTACTACAGACTAAGACCACTTTGTGACAGGAGGGGGAGAATCTACTACAGACTAAGACAGACTTGTGACAGGAGGGGAGAATCTACTACAGACTAAGACAGACTTGTGACAGGAGGGGAGAATCTACTACAGACTAAGACCTTCCTGTGACAGGAGGGGAGAATCTACTACAGACTAAGACCGACTTGTGACAGGAGGGGGAGAATCTACTACAGACTAAGATCTACCTGTGACAGGAGGGGGAGAATTTACTACAGACTAAGATCTACCTGTGACAGGAGGGGGAGAATCTACTACAGACTAAGATCTACCTGTGACAGGAGGGGAGAATCTACTACAGACTAAGATCTACCTGTGACAGGAGGGGAGAATCTACTACAGACTAAGATCTACTTGTGACAGGAGGGGAGAATCTACTACAGACTAAGACCTACCTGTGACAGGAGGGGAGAATCTACTACAGACTAAGATCTACCTGTGACAGGAGGGGAGAATCTACTACAGACTAAGACCTACCTGTGACATGAGGGGAGAATCTACTACAGACTAAGATCTACCTGTGACAGGAGGGGAGAATCTACTACAGACTAAGACCACTTTGTGACAGGAGGGGGAGAATCTACTACAGACTAAGATCTACCTGTGACAGGAGGGGAGAATTTACTACAGACTAAGACCACTTTGTGACAGGAGGGGGAGAATCTACTACAGACTAAGATCTACCTGTGACAGGAGGGGAGAATCTACTACAGACTAAGACCACTTTGTGACAGGAGGGGGAGAATCTACTACAGACTAAGACAGACTTGTGACAGGAGGAGAAAATCTACTACAGACTAAGACAGACTTGTGACAGGAGGGGAGAATCTACTATAGACTAAGACAGACTTGTGACAGGAGGAGAGAATCTACTACAGACTAAGATCTACCTGTGACAGGAGGAGAGAATCTACTACAGACCAAGATCTACCTGTGACAGGAGAGGGAGAATTTACTACAGACTAAGATCTACTTGTGACAGGAGGGGAGAATCTACTACAGACTAAGACCACTTTGTGACAGGAGGGGGAGAATCTACTACAGACTAAGATCTACCTGTGACAGGAGGGGAGAATCTACTACAGACTAAGACCACTTTGTGACAGGAGGGGGAGAATCTACTACAGACTAAGATCTACCTGTGACAGGAGGGGAGAATCTACTACAGACTAAGACCACTTTGTGACAGGAGGGGGAGAATCTACTACAGACTAAGACAGACTTGTGACAGGAGGAGAAAATCTACTACAGACTAAGACAGACTTGTGACAGGAGGGGAGAATCTACTATAGACTAAGACAGACTTGTGACAGGAGGAGAGAATCTACTACAGACTAAGATCTACCTGTGACAGGAGGAGAGAATCTACTACAGACCAAGATCTACCTGTGACAGGAGAGGGAGAATTTACTACAGACTAAGATCTACTTGTGACAGGAGGGGAGAATCTACTACAGACTAAGACCTACCTGTGACAGGAGGGGAGAATCTACTACAGACTAAGATCTACCTATGACAGGATGGGAGAATCTACTACAGACTAAGACCTACCTATGACAGGAGGGGAGAATCTACTACAGACTAAGATCTACCTATGACAGGAGGGGGAGAATCTACTACAGACTAAGATCTACCTGTGACAGGAGGGGAGAATCTACTACAGACTAAGATCTACCTATGACAGGAGGGGAGAATCTACTACAGACTAAGACCTACCTATGACAGGAGGGGAGAATCTACTACAGACTAAGATCTACCTATGACAGGAGGGGGAGAATCTACTACAGACTAAGATCTACCTGTGAGAGGAGGGGGAGAATTTACTACAGACTAAGACCTACCTGAAACACTCTATAAAAGCAGGCATACTGCCGAGCAATATTACGGAACTGTTTTATACAATCACCTACAAATATACAATATCACAAAACTATTTTACACAATTGTCTACAAATATACTTCATACAGAACTTTCATATTATGCACTATAATAGAACCATTTGACAAAATCACCAGCTTTCTCAATAATGCAAAACTCTGCATTCAAGACACAGCAAAATTATTTTGAATGCAAGAAAATTAAAAAACATGAGCTTGTGGATGCACTTTTGGACTCGAGCGAACTCAATTCCAAAATTTCATCTTGTATTTGGTATCTTGTCTAGTCATTGTGGTTCTGATCACTGTCTACACAAAAAATGACTATTAGGCATGATTTGATGAAAGCACTGATAAATCTGAAGTCTTTTGTGATATCCTGTAATCCCAGAAAATGTCAGTCCAGAAGACAGAGCATATTCAGTAAACAGAGAAATTTAGCCACACATTTTGAGCAAATCTGTACATAAAACATCAACATTCATATGTAAATTAGTGAACTCGAAATAAAATATACCGTCGAGTCTTGCATATCTGCTTCATATTTGGATGTTTTATTGAACATTCACTAAACTCAAAGTGAAAGGGGAATATTGTACCTTAAGGATAGCTAAAATTTAGAAATTGATCATTTGCAGAACATTATTTTGCATATAAAATCAACTTAAAGACACAAACCTCATATTCAGGTGATAATGGAAAGTTAGTCCATAAATATTGGAAATTGATGATGGAGAAGCCGAGGTCATCCTTTAAGTTTTTAGTTTGCCATTAATGTCTATGTTCAATAAAACATCCAAATATGAAGCAGATATGCAAGACACAACGGTATATTTTATTTCAAGTTCACTGGGATATATCCAATTTACATATGAATGTTGATGTTTTATGTACAGGTGTGCTCAAAATGTGTGACTAAATTTCTCTGTTTACTGAATATGCTCTGTCTTCTGGAGTAGCAAAAGTTTCATATTGACCTAAAACAAATGTCAGTAATTGTCTAATATTGTTACTCGTTAGTTGTAACTGAGTGACATGAACTGCTACAAAACAAGTAATTAGCTAACACACATGCACCTGGCAGTCTAGCTAATTCTCTTAATTGTATCAGTTCACTGAAGCATGACAGTGTACTTCTTAATTGTAAATAATTGTACAAAATAAACCTAACCCTCTACAATACACAGATTAATGAAAAACCTGTTTAAGAACTAATCTTAAGTGTGACTCACTTTGAGCTGGAGAGCCCTTCAGCTGCAGTAATTCTTTGGGGGTGAAGTACAGGGGTGTTGTGTACCCATTAGGTAAAACATCTAGGCCAAAGGTCAAGGATGTTTTTAAATAAAGTCCAAATGACTTACAATACTCTCCAAATTTAATTGCAGACTCATTTAATGACATCCATATTTCAATAACTGTATCATGTTATTGTAAATCAACTTTTATTGGCAAGCTCTTTATTTCTGCACAAATTACCCATTCATTAAAGAAAATGATCTTGTGAATATGTTTATGCATATAATGTTTTCTTGATAAATCTCGCAAAAGAAACTGAATGAAATAAGTCTTGCAAAATATAAGTGATTCAATTCTCCTATTTGATATTCTTCTATTTAAAAAAAACACTATCTACATTGCAATGAAACAATAATCAGATTAATAATCACCAAAAAATAAAGAAGAACATTTACTGCCTCTTTCCCTTCCTACAAATCTAAAAGGATGCTTTTGAATGACAGTAGGCAATATAAATTAACCATACCTATCATAATACAAGCTATGTATCAATACTGAAATAAAATTACAAACAACCAATTCCAACATTCGTAAAGGATACCAATGTATGGCTTCCAGAAGGATTCAGGTCGCCTCCTCTCACAGAGGACATGGAGGGCTAGGACAACACTAGGCATGGCTTGTAGGATCTTGTCTTCCTCAATCAATGGACCTACATCAGAAAATATAAAATCTATATAAAAAGTCCTAGAACACTAGGTATGGCTTGTAGGATCTCGTCTTCCTCAATCAATGGACATACAACCCATGTAACCTGTTGCTTTGATTTCAGCATTATTACCTAGTAGCTGTGAGTCTTTTGCTGTCTCTGTGGTCATCATGACTTTTCTGGGAATTGTCAGGAATGGGTCAGATTCCTGGAATAAAATAGTTCACATACAACTTCTTGACTCAAAAATTACACAAGTTCCTTTAAACAGTACATTAAGTAATATACAATTATCATAGTACAATTCAGGATCATGACAGATGTCTGGTAGTGTATAAGAGTTTACTTAGTGACAGGTGTTTGATAGTGTTTAAGAGTTTACTTAGTGACAGGTGTTTGATAGTGTATCAGAGTTTATTTAGTGACAGGTATTTGATAGTGTTAAAGAGTTTACTTAGTGACAGGTATTTGATAGTGTTTAAGAGTTTACTTAGTGAGAGATGTATGGTAGTGTTTAAGAGTTTACTTAGTGACAGGTGTTTGATAGTGTATAAGAGTTTACTTAGTGAGAGATGTATGGTAGTGTTAAAGAGTTTACTTAGTGACAGGTATTTGATAGTGTTAAAGAGTTTACTTAGTGACAGGTATTTGATAGTGTTTAAGAGTTTACTTAGTGACAGGTGTTTGATAGTGTATAAGAGTTTACTTAGTGAGAGATGTATGGTAGTGTTAAAGAGTTTACTTAGTGACAGGTATTTGATAGTGTTTAAGAGTTTACTTAGTGACAGGTGTTTGATAGTGTTTAAGAGTTTACTTAGTGAGAGATGTATGGTAGTGTTAAAGAGTTTACTTAGTGACAGGTGTTTGATAGTGTATAAGAGTTTACTTAGTGACAGGCGTTTGATAGTGTATAAGAGTTTACTTAGTGACAGGTGTTTGATAGTGTTTAAGAGTTTACTTAGTGAGAGATGTATGGTAGTGTTAAAGAGTTTACTTAGTGACAGGTGTTTGATAGTGTATAAGAGTTTACTTAGTGACAGGAGTTTGATCGTGTATAAGAGTTTACTTAGTGACAGGTGTTTGATAGTGTATAAGAGTTTACTTAGTGACAGGAGTTTGATAGTGTATAAGAGTTTACTTAGTGACAGGTGTTTGATAGTGTATAAGAGTTTACTTTGTGACAGGAGTTTGATAGTGTATAAAGAGTTTACTTTGTGACAGGTGTTTGATAGTGTTTAAGAGTTTACTTAGTGACAGGAGTTTGATAGTGTATAAGAGTTTACTTAGTGACAGGTATTTGATAGTGTTTAAGAGTTTACTTAGTGACAGGTGTTTGATAGTGTATAAGAGTTTACTTAGTGACAGGTGTTTGATAGTGTATAAGAGATTACTTAGTGACAGGTGTTTGATAGTGTATAAGAGTTTACTTAGTGACAGGTATTTGATAGTGTATATTAAGAGTTTACTTAGTGACAGGTATTTGATAGTGTTTAAGAGTTTACTTAGTGACAGGTGTTTGATAGTGTATAAGAGTTTACTTAGTGACAGGTGTTTGATAGTGTATAAGAGTTTACTTAGTGACAGATGATTGATACAAAAAATATTTCACTATGGCAATGAATATTACTTTACAAAATTAGAAGCAATTAATATTTCTTTCTAGAGTAAAAATTTTATGTTGAACATTTTGACAAAATTATGCATGTATCATTTTTTAAGTACATGTGAGCAATGTCTGAGATTCAAAGGGTCTGAATTCCACACTCTGAAAATGTCTGGGTGTCAGCACAGAGGATTGTGTGTAAAACCTCCATACAGGTGCATTACTATATTTAATTAGCAGCTAGAGAAAGCATTACTCCAGCACCATATGTGTTGAATTGCTAATCCATTGGGTCAACCTTTAATAAGTATTTCCTTTCATCAAGATCAATAGTGGTCACCACTCCAGTTCATAATTCTGAGTACTTACTACTTGTCCATTACACTGAAGTCTATGTAATTCTGAGTACTTACTACTTGTCCATTACACTGAAGTCTATGTAATTCTGAGTACTTACTACTTGTCCATTACACTGAGGTCTATGTAATTCTGAGTACTTACTACTTGTCCATTACACTGAGGTCTATGTAATTCTGAGTACTTACTACTTGTCCATTACACTGAAGTCTATGTAATTCTGAGTACTTACTACTTGTCCATTACACTGAAGTCTATGTAATTCTGAGTACTAATTACTTGTCCATTACACTGAAGTCTGTGTAAATCTGAGTACTAATTACTTGTTCATGTTACACTGAGGTCTATGGTAGACTCCATATTGACTACTGATTTCTATAATTAAGATCAATAACTAGATATTGCCTTACACTGAGGTCTTTGGTTGACTTCATATTGCCTATGAATTTCCATGATTAAGAGTGGTAACTAGATAGTGCCTTACACTGAGGTCTTTGGTGGCCAACAGTCCATATCCACAGTCTGGAAAACTGGTGATTTCCACACTGCTGGTGTCAATGTCATGTTTCTTCAACCACTCCAAAAAATCTGGGATAGCTTTCTCTCTGTCTAATGGTGGACAGCTTAGACCTGTAAAATAACAATCACAATGTCATACAGCCAATGGTGGACAACAGAGACCTATAAAAGTGGACATTTTGGAACTACTAAAATACACAATGTCATACTGATAAATGATGTGAACAATTTGATGCAGTTACTTTGGGATCCTGGCTGTATTGAGAACTTTAACTCCATTTGCTTATAAAGCTAAATTAAAGTATCAGATACATGACAGGACCCAAAGTATTCATCAAAGGAAATCTATCATATTAAAAACCCCAATTTTAGATTATCAGGCATCAAAATAGAAAATTAATCTTCAGGAGATTTTTGAAAAATGATTGTGTAAGGTTTTCATGAACAACCAGTACCCGCGGTTTCTCATCTCCTCCTTGAAGCAAAATCTTTTGTTCTTCTATAAATTCATTTCTGTATACAGTATGTTTACAAGATAAAAGTTAATGATTTATGACCATGGCTAGATAATAAGTCTGTCTAAACTATTCTCTTCTCCATCTTACACTCCTTTTTATGGTCTAAGTGGGATAGACAGGTATAATCAAATGCGGCAGTGCCCAGGAATGGATCATGTAGTCATGTCTGATCTTGTCTTTTTTTTTTCTTCTTGTTTTTGAAGTTTAAGTTTGTGTTTGCAAGATCAGCATTGATTTTCATTTTGTTTCTTTTCAGTTAAATGGACTTTACTACATGTATGAACTAAAAAATGGAGTAGAAAAATTCTGACTAAATAAATGTTCCTTAAATATCCTTTTTATCCTACAGAATGATACTATTGTTGTGCAAGAGAACTTTAAAAATGAAAATTGTGATGTGTAAAGCAAGGCTTAAATGTGAAGCTGTTTAATATACAAGTATTTTTATACTTGACCTGCTCACCTTCTTGAATTGCTCGAATCTTTTCTACAAAGCTGTGTAACTCTACATAATACTCATATTCTTTTGGACCATCAGGCATCACCATACATGCTGTAAAAACATCATATCAGACTGTAAACTATAATCATATCAGACTGTAAACTATAAGGAAACGGATTAATATAAGTTGCTACAACTTGTTTCCGAATCCTGTGTGCATATTATATATTGTGTATATATATATGTTGACATATTCAAATGAAATAAAGTTTACACTAAACTATAATCATATCAAACTGTAATCATAGCAGACAGTAAACTATAATCATAGCAGACTGTAAACTGTAATCATAGCAGACTGTAAACTATAATCATTCATAGCAGACAGTAAATTATCATCACATCTGTAAACCTTTATCATATCTGGATGTAAAACAATATTGTGCTAGGCTGTAAACAATATTATATCATCTGATGTGTAAGGAATGTCATACTTTCAATGTTATAACACTCTTAGACACCTGGTACACATTCACATTTTCTTCTCCACTGGAAACCAAACTCAACCCAAAATATTTACTACATGAAAATATGAAGCACAAAAAGTAGGTCAGAGGGAGCATTTGGACTATGAGTTGGTAGAAGCAACCCCTTCCCCACCATCACCAACACCTACAACTTTGTTGCAAAAGGTATATCAACACTTTCTAACTTTTTTTAACAACTACATTTCTTTTCCATCCTTATGATCGGAAGTTAAGCAAATGCACAAATAAACCAAAACAGTCCACATTTATAAAAAAAAAAAAAAAAAAAAAAAAAAAAAAAAAAAAAAAAAAAATTCAATTAAGAATTAGATTTTATTTTGGAAAATACATGAAGGCATGAACTGTGATGCTTAACACCAGCGTACTTCATGAAACATGTTAGATGGTGAAGATAAAAACATCAGAAATGTAAATATTACTTTGTAATAACTGTGTAACGAGCTCCATCAGCTGCTTTTTCTGCTGCTTCGACAGCTCCTTTCCCTCTGACGGGGTAGTTGAACGCTTTCCGCTCTCCTTATTTTTCTTGTTCCTTTTACCCATGGTGATTCTTTTGAGAAGAAAATAATCATTTCTGTATCTATACCACCAATACAATCTTAAAATAAATTTGAAATTCAAATTAAAACAAGAGGCCCATGGGCCTAGAATCGCTCTTCTGATACATTGTAGAACAGGCAAAAATTCTCACTAACAAAGATTCATCAATTAACAAAGTTTGATGATGTGAAGTCAAATAGTACCTGAAAATTTAAATGTAACTGTCCAAAAGTAGGTCACGGTGACCTACTTTTTGTCGATACACTAAAGACTCAAGATGCATCAACTGACAAGTCAATAGTATTCAAATATAGCCGTCAAATTCCAAAAGAAGGCCACAGTGACCTACTTTTTGGTCGACATACTCCAAAGACTCAAGATGCATCAACTGACAAAGTTTGATAATTGAAGTCAAATAGTATCTGAAATATTCAGATATAAACGGCAAATTTCAAAAGTAGGTCACAGTGACCTACTTTTTGGTCGACACACTCTGAAGACTCAAGACCCATCAACCGACAAAGTTCGATGATTGTAAGTCAAATAGTGTCTGAAATATTCAAATATAGCCGTCAAAATCCAAAAATAGGTCACAGTGACCTACTTTTTAGTCAACACACTCTGAAGACTCAACATGCATCAACTGACAAAGTTTGATAATTGTAAGTCAAATAGTATCTGAAATATTAAAATATAGCCGTCAAATTCCAAAAGTAGGTCATGGTGACCTACTTTTTGGTCAACAAACTATGAAGACTCAAGATGCATCAACTGACAAAGTTTGATGATCCTAGCTTTCATAGTGTCCAAAAATATACATCTAAAATTGAAAATGTGAAATTTGAATGTCTGCAAAATTCAAAAAGTAGGTCACTGTGAGCTACTTTTTTTATAAATATGTTTCGAGGCCTCCAGACGCATCAACTTACAAAGTTTGATGATTCTTAACCTCTCGGTATCTGAAATAACAACCTAAAATATATTCATAAATGATTAGCCATAAAATTCAGAAAGTAGGTCATGGTGACATACTTTTCAAATGACGCACTTCAAGGTCCCATGATCCATCAACTGACAACTTTTGATGATCATAGGCTCAAAAGTGTCCAAGATATGCATCAAAATCCATTTAATAATAATTACCTGCAAAATTCAAAAAGTAGGTCACCATGACCTACTTTTGAGACAACATGATATTAGGTCCTAAGATGCATCAACTGACAAAATTTGATGATCCTAGTCCTTATACTAAGCAAAATATCAAAGTTTTAACAAAACAAAATTTAAGGTCAACTTTGAAGTGACCTTGAGACCATATCCTTTGCCCCAGGATGATGCCTTGAACAATTTTTTTATCTACAACCTATCCTCATCCTTATGCATAAGTTTGGTGATAATTTGCCCAGTGGTTCTTGAGAAGAAGATTTTTTAGCAATCACTACTTTTGTTTGCATTTTCCTAATTATCTCCCCTTGTTAAAGGGTCACAACCCTAGTTTTACTACAAATGCAAGCCCTTGGGCCAAGGATACCCTGTCACAAATTTGACAAAAATTGGCCAAGGGGTTCTTGAGATATAGCCCTTCTTCCAAAAAGTTGACACACACCGCACGCCAGACATATGGCCATATGATTAGCTCTTTGAGCCTTTGGCTCAGAAGAGCTAAAAAAAAAACAGCCAATGAATTAAATGCAATTTCTTTAAATTTTTCATTAAGAAACCACAAAATCAGTACACAGCAAATAACTATGGTACATTAAAACATTAAAGTCTTTTTCCTACACTAACATATCACAAGATTTGGAGGTCTTCTAACGTAATATAATAGACAGTCTCAGTGTGACAAAAGTTTACCTACATGATGCATCATACTGACTACATGGTTGGATGTCAGGAACATTTACGACAAGACCAAAAGATGTACACCAGCTGGGCTTCTATATACCTAATACCCCCCCCCCCCCTCCTCTCAGATTCTATCTACCTATGTGAATCTAAACCTGAATCATTTTCGCTCCAATTCCAGTACCCGCAACGTTATTCTTGACATTCCTATCGTGTGTGTATCCTATTGTATTGTGCGTGTATCCTATCGTATCGTGCGTGTATCCTATTGTATCGTGTTTTGCGTTTATCAGGTTTTCCGTTTTCTATCGTGTTTATCAGGTCTATCATGTATCGTGTTTTGCGTGTATCAGGTTTTCTGTTTATCGTGAAAATCATTTATCATGTAGCTTCGGAAACTATCGGGATTGTATATCAAATCCAATGAAAAAGTACGATACTTTTTGAAAGCTTTATTCGTTTTGTTAAAGAAGCTATTTTTAGGAATCGAGAAAAGACAGTATATTTCGAGAACATAAAGCTGTCGATTTTAAGGCAGAAGAAGAACTATTTGTCTGTCCAGAGAGGGTGAAAATTTATCATAATTTCATTCTAAGTAATATGAAAAGTAGGCAGTGGTTTGCCGAGCAAACCAGGGACCGTAAATCTGAAAGCTCCTTCGTGTACAGTTCATAAACATTTGCTTGTCTAGAAACAATTACTTGTAATTAACATTAACAGAGAAATAGGAAGTTCCGATTTGAAAGGAAAAATCAGTAAATTACGTTGTTTATTACATATATTTGAATAAAGGCTCGTTTTCTTCCGATTTTTTTTCCACCTGTGTTCTATTTATATACCTACCATTGAACTTGTGCGCGTCTGTGTATCACCCGTGTTTTGACTGCAAACATTCTCAGGGACATTGTATTTCACATATTTAGAAGATTAAGTTTTAAAAGGGTGCAAGGGTGTTGCATCTCCCAAAAGTCTGCCCAACTGGGCATGACTCAGCTGTCATTGTTGTTGATTTTTTTACTTGTACACTTGTACTTGTACCTATAATCGTATGGGTAGATACTGGAAATTAATACCAGGTTTGATGATTATTTGTATTTTTTTACATACTAAACACAATTTGTTTTAAGCGTTTCAATATTGTGAATTTTAAAAAGCCGTGTTTTATTTATTTATTTTTTCATAGTTTTTTTTGTTTTTTTGTTATTAAGATATCAATTCAAATACATATGTTCCAATTAATTACGAATATCAATCATCACTCATCGTGTAGAAATATCTAACGTATGAAGATTTGGGGTAATGCAGTGGATGTTTTTTTAAAGCAGTCATGATGAAAATAATTGTAATTGTTGAATGACCGGTGAACTTAGCGCTTGATGCAAAATAGCCCCCTCCTCACTACACACAAAATATTCCTTGGTTTATTTCACATTCAAGATAATAGACATTAGAATTAGAGAGCTACTGAAGCATGATATCACTACATTATATTACATTTAATTAATTCACTGTATAATTTATATATTAAACATTAGGTGACAATTATAATTTTAGAATCATTGGCTGGGAAAATTCAAATAGATATCAAATAATGAATTAAATACCGTATACAGCTTAGTTTTCTGATTCTAGCTGTGATGGCGTAAAAAATTGAAATAAAAATATTTTATTTAAAGTACGACCGTGTAATGCGTGTATTAAAGAAATTATACATTTTAGGTGTATAATGAATATTGAAATCCTTCAGTATTATTACCAACATAGTGTAATTATGTTGTCGGTATCAAAATTTCGTTTTGTCTAAATTGATTCTAAATTTACAACATTTCTATCAGGTTTTCCGTTTATCGTGAAGATCATTTATCGTGTTTTGCGTTTATCAGGTCTATCGTGAAGATCGTTTATCAGGTTTATCGTGTATCCTATCGTATCGTGTGTGTATCCTATCGTATCGTGCGTGTATCGTGTTCTATCATTTATCATGTCAAGAATAACGTTGCGGGTACTGTACAACAAAACACCACAAATGAGACAAGCCCCAAAAAGTAACAGGAAAGAACAAGTGACATAACATACCCACAATGTGTGCCAAAACAGAGATGACCAGTCTGAGGTCAAGAGTATTATCCTAAGATGAAAATGCCTGGTCTGTAAGCATTAAGTATATGCCTAATACCCTGTCATCCTAGGATATGAGCTCCAGGGCCAAAATAAAAATATTGTTTGTTTCCCCTCGCCCGACCGAGTCTGAAAATTCACACCGACCCATAAGTTTTTATTACGCCATTCTGGTGAAGTTTTTTTTTTTAATTTTAAGAAAATTTCAAGGTCGTTTCTGGTGCAGATCAGTATTTTATAATGACAAAAATTTTCTATATCTTCTTTGGTTTCGATCCAAAATTAAAAAATAATAATACAAATACAGGAGGTGTTCTGGTCCGAAATCTAGAAATTTCGCCGCCTCCAGCTGGAGGCGGCATTCTCTGGCTGATTTCAAATACTTACAAGCCGAATTCAATTTTAAGCTCATAACTAATCAATAAAACGATTCTTCTTGTACTTACTAATATCGATTTTATGGGTTCTTTCATCACATAAACAGTCTCTTGAAAACATTTTATCAAACTGTCGAGCTTTGTTTTGAGTCACGAGACTCGTTTGCTCAAATGGCAGTGAAAATTCGGTTGACTACAACTGTTGGTTTCTGTTTAATATCGAATTTTGGATTGATATTTTCTTTTAATCGATATTAATAAGTACAAGAATCATGATTGTTTTATTGATTAGTTACAAGTGAGTTTAACATTGAATTCGGCTCGCAATTCGGACTAGTGATCTGCAAGATCGAGATGGAGAAATGTTGTCTATACGAGGAGCGAGGAAACAAGAGAATTCAGGGCATCCAGTGTGCAAGTTGTGTTCTTCAGTAGGGGAAAGTGTTGATATTTCGGACGGATGCGATATTTTTGACAGTCAATCAGAAGCATTCTCAATTTAACTTATTTCTGAACTAATGCTATATTTACAAACTGGAAAACACCTAATTATATGCACATGTGTAACTCAGCTCTGATTGGTTGATGTCAGCATCCATTTTGTTTGATCGGCAAAATCAAGTCCCGTTGAAACGTTTTCTGGTAAACTAGATCTACCGATATCATTTTAAAATATAATCAAAATCACTATCATATACAAATTAAGATAATGTGCAAAAAACAAAAACATAAAATGTCAGTGAACCATAAATAAAAGACAGCAACCGAGTTTACCAATTTTATAACACCATGTGTCCAAAACTAACACCATTGTCCATAGTTGCAACATTCTCCCTAACTTTATTTAAGTGTTAGTATGTGGCATAAATAGCAGAGAAAATTCTGATGAAACCCAATGTTCGTCGAATCAACCAATATGTATACATGTAGTCCAATGCCTAAGTTTAGTGGTTAGATAATGAGCATTTCCAAAATACATGAAGTACTGTCCGAAATATCGACACCTTCCCTAATTGCAAAACGTGGCAATCAAAGCAGAATTTACGCGAGAACTGACTATACGAGTTTGATGAGGAAACATGGATGATGTGCTTCACGACGTTTGGTATCGGGCATTGTTAATGGTTATGGGAATTTCATAATAAATAAAATTCTGCTAGCTAAAAAAAAAAACTTTTTACCTACCTACCGACCTTCCTCTGAAATTTAGGGTCGGGAGAGGGGAAACAAACATATTTTTAAATGTGGCCCAGTATCAAACCTGTAACAGGATCTGAGGACGGGAAAAGCGACTCAGCTGACATGAACCTGGACCAGTAGTTGAGATGTTGTTCTACAAAAAACAATCAGGCTGGCATGACCAAGCCCCTAACATTCTTCCACCTTGGGTGGGCGTCCACCCTGAACCCCACAAGACCCTTGCATGTACATGTTACCATCCATGGCCTGGTCAGGGTAATTTTGTCAGGTGCTATTTGATGTCTTAAATTTTCAAAAGGGAATTGCTCTGCAAATACAGCAACCAAATTCGCTATAAAAAGTTAGTAAACAGGGGAAATCCTGTAATTTTACCATTGCACGGCAACAGTATCAGTTTACATGCATCAGTTTGAAACTTCCATATAGGGAAATGGAACGAGAATCGATTAATACTGAAATGAAGTTTTGATATGGATAAATTATATTGTCTACAGATGTATTACCGTGCTTTAGACAGGCTGTGTTAAGGCTATAAAATTAAACGCTTCGACAGAATGCCACCAGTACATACACACTAGTAGGCACTTGACAGTCAATGCTTCCAGCCACTTCGTTCAATGTATCGGAAACCGTTCCATGTAATTATTTTACGACACTAATCTGCGCATTCAAATTCTTTTAGTCTGCCCATATTACGCTATACACGGTATCTAGTATACTAGTATATAAATTTTGTATTTGATTTGTCGAGTAAGGTAGTAAAATGTTATTTCATAATGTTATTAACGCTTTCAGGAAGTACTCAAGATTACGACAACCGGTCCTAGTGAACATTTTTGAGCAACGTTACTTTGGGGCATTATCATCGACAGCCTTTTTCCTGTGGCTTTAAAGGTAAAATCTGATGAACACTTACAACATTGAAAACTCTAAGTTGTCAGAGAATTTGTTGAGAGACACTGAAAAATCCAGCACAGGGTTACACCCCCACCCCGGCCGATAAATTATTTCAAATCCATGTTTGAATGGTAAACAATTATTATCATATTTATGAAAAACTGTGTAATCTATGGAATTGGCATTGTAATTAGATATATGTTATGTCATTATAAAGTAATTGAACCCACCTCTGTAATTTACACATGTGTTCCATATGAACACATGGCAGCTCAACATGTGTCTTAGATAAAATGTTCTATCGTTAAAATGATAATGTCCTACGGACCCGATTTAACGATAGAATGCGTCCTATATACCTGCAATGTAGCAAAATGAAAATTGCACACAGTGCATGTTTCAGTAAAATTATGTAACACATCACTCATATGCATTTGAAAAGTTACCTTAACGACCCACTTGCCGTTAAATCCATTTTAATTAGTTGAATTTGAGAATGTAAACCCATGAGTTTGAATTTCGCTGCTAACACCTTCCATTTTACCGGAACTTGTCATTGCGTATGCGCACAGCGTGAAATACTGAACATTAAAGACGTTCCAAATATGGAGATATAGCCTTTTACGGAAAATGCTACTACATTCTTTACTACTTCGTTATTTGACATGAAAATGAATTTAAAGTTTGAAATAAACGTTAGAAATCGAGAAATTTATGTTAACTAAATATTGTAACATGGGATTGAAGTAATATTCTCCCTATATAAACTTTTGCTGAAATTTGATTTCATTGATGAAGAAAATTAACCAGAGTGCACTGAGGCATGCAGGAATTATGGGAAAACAGTGGATGCTTCAGAAAATGGCGGGTACAGATGAAGCCATCAACATTCCTAATTTCCTTTAATGGTTTATATGATCTCATAATCAAAATGGAATCCAACAATTGCATAAGCTGTGGAAAAACTTTTTCATGTTCCAAAAAACCTGGAAACAAGAAAAGTCTGACTTCTAAATTGGTTAGGATTGACAGAACTGTGAAAGATGTTTTACAGAAAGACTTAGGGGTAAAGGAGTAAAGACGCAGCAGATCGTCAACTTTCTGTCTCCACGCCATGTGTATAAACTGGGTTTTTTTTTCACCAATGCCTTATATGGTAGTGGGCCGTTCTTATTTGCAAATTAGGTAAGCATTCGTTTTTCCAAAACAGCAGGGTGTTCCGATGGCAGTTTCCGGTAAAATGGCAGTCAGTTCGAATCGAGAAAAGTGACATTTCAAAGTGTTGAGTTTAAAATATTATTATACGATTTTTTTTACAGTGTTAAGGACTTACAAATTACCAATTAGGTTAGTTGTATATAAATTTAACTTTAAATGTACGCGTTTATTCTTTGATAAGTTTAAAATCGTTTTGGAGCGATTCCGCAATTTTCTGCTACGTTACGGGTATATGGGAGGTATTCTAACTGTGGTGAGGGCCTGTCCCGAGACACAGTTAGATTATTCTAACTACATGTGTCTTTGATCTGAATGAGGGCTGGGGAGAGCAAAACCGAAATTAAGACAATAAAAATGAAGTTTTTACTCTCCCTGGTTAGATCCACCTGTTTATTATATACATTATCAGATTTGTTTATACATTGATAAAGAATGAGCCATTGTTGCACTAAAAAGAGTGTGAAATCAAGATTGTCTGAATAAGTGTACTTTCCTCATGAAATGAAAGTAGAAGAACTGTCAACTTGACTAAGTCCCCACTATAATGCAGGGTTGGAGAAAGACGCTGGACTACCGGATATCTCCAGTAAATTTTCAGTTTGTCCAATGAAACTTAGAACCTCATCTGACAAACTGTCCGCTAGATATTAGCAGTGTAAAAAAAAATTTTAAAATCATTATATCTGCATCATTTATTGACTTTTATACAAACAAAAACTTAGTCTGATAAAAATAACTTGCTTTTATACCACGAACTTGCTTTCTCAGAAATTGTAAGCCCACTCCATGCATTTACTTTCAACATTACACATTATCTCGCATGTTGTTCTACTTTCGATTATGTGGCCTATCAAAGGGTTAAACAATCGTGGCTCAAGGTTCTTGTCAACATGATCTTTCGCCAACTCTGATAATGCTTGTATTTTGTGTAAATGATGTCACCATTCAGATAGATTTCTTTTCCGTTTTTTGAGGGGGGGGGGGGGGATGCAAGGAAATTAACAATTTAAACATAACTTGACAAGTTCAACTCTAGAAAAGAATAAGCACATCTGTCGAGCAACACCAAGCTTTAGATATGTTATAATCTAGATTATATGGGGTTTGTAACACGCAAATTTTTCAACAACTATGAGATACCCAGCAGGGCTTGAAACTAACTTTTCATGTCACCAGTTCAGCCTGACTGATAATTAAAGGTATAATTTCAACCAGTCTGCAGAAAAATTTTCAAGTCCACCAAAGTTTTCCAGAAATAATGAATGTATTTCATTATTGTCATTAAAATTAGATAATGGAATTGAACTCAATATGTGTCAGACAATGTTTTAACACTCGTGAGATTTATATTTACTAACCAGGTGCATGTGATATCTACAGAGGAATGCCAAATGCATGTTGAAAATTTGATAAGTAGGTTTTCCAAAATGACATTTTAGAAAATTGACTAGTCCCATCGGACTGACTAAAACAAATGTCAATCAGTCCACCAGACTTTTAACCAGTCACAGACTGACGGGTATATGTTAATTTCGAGCCCTGTCCACTGCACAGTCATTGAGCAAAAAGATATTTTCACAGTTAGAAGATTATAATATCATCTTTTGATTCCTTTCTCAAGATGCCTTGTTGGTACTTCGAGAAGAAAGAAATTAGGAATACGCCTTCAATTCAGGATGGACTTGATCACGCTACAGAAGCTCGTTACAGGAGAGAGGGAGCCAGATTTATTATTGATGCTGGAACAAAAATGGGGCTGTATCCTTAGTAATTCAATCACGCAGATACTACACAAGGAACAAAACATGCAAACAGTTAGAATTGACTTATTAACTCTTACTGTATCATCATTACAACAGATACTGGTTATAACAGATATCAAAAGAAAAACCTTACCAAAAGTACTTAAAATAGTTACCTCTAAATACGCAATTTCCGAGATATCAGCTCTTTTGTGATGGAGGTACGTTCAGTATTTTGTTGAACGCTTTAGTGGGTACAAGTTGTATACATACAGTATCTAGACTGGCTATGTAAATAAGGATAAATGTTGTAAAAGCATAAATTTTATTTATATCAGCCGTTGGTATACATTAAACTGACCATATCAAGAATAATTGTTTTGATAAGGCTATTAAATTAGATATGAAATTATTTTTTATTTCCTGTTCTGGACAAGTGATACTTTAATCAAAGAAATTTGGTGATTATCGATTTTTGTTTGAGCTATTTTATTATCAAATACTCATAAACTTACTAAATTTGTGTGTTCCTGCAGTTCAGGTGGTTGTACAATGTCTGGCAATCATCCTGTAGGCAATATATGAACGCAGCAAAAAGCATTTGTACCCACCGTGTAAATACAAAGACATATTTTGCATCTCACCATGTGTAAGAGTTCTACAAAGGGAAATAACTATTGGGTAACTTGGAAATTGCGTATTGACTGGTAGATATTTCAAACATATATTCATGAATGTCCAACCAGATGTGTAAGGGTTTAATTCATCAGTGGAGTTGATGCTATTCATATGCGAGTTAAAATTTTCTTTTATGAAGTATTGTGCATTTGCATTAATCTTTAGTCTAGTAATAAGGAGACCATTTAATTTTTTTTTTCTTTTGATTCTTGCTGTAAGTACTTCCAATAAAGAACATTGCCATATTGAAAGAACATGTCAGGTTTTGAGCCTTCCCAACTTTTTTCAAAAGTATTCTTTACATCGTTTTCCTCCAGTGTATATACAACACATCATGCAATGGCCACCTTTTCTCTTCTCTTCACCTTGATTATGATGAGATGTTTTCTATGTTAAGGAGGAGTCACACCCTAGAGAAAACTGCCATGCATGGAATGTGTAGGATGTGTACACTAATACACATGCATCTTGAAATTCAATACTTCAAAATTTACCTCATTCAGTGACTAATAAAATAAAGACTGCCAGATTTGAATCCATTAGATTAGCAGCTTCACATTAACCCACTGACCTATCCAGCTTGGCAATGAGATTCAAAAGTACAAGGAAGGGATTGCTGATATTCATTTTTCCATCATGTTTTGAAGGGAAGTCAGCCATTATGACCATGTGTTATACCTCTTGAAACATCAAGACTTAACATTTTTCTCTATGCATGTTCGTATCCCTAGAGTTTGATTTTCTGTAGTCTCCACTTCATGTTTTCTTCAATTCTGACTCGAATGCATTCTCATGAAACTTCAAAGGTTGCAAAAATTTCTGTTATCTGATATACCTTTATATACTAGAGTTAATAAAATCTGTACAGACACTATATTTGACAAATAGAAACTGACATAATTTTGGTCTATGCATTTTGTTCTGAAATTTACAGGATAATCATAGCATCCCAAGTTAACAATGGTAGACAGTATTACTGTTTAAATGCATGTTTCTATACATCTATCTATTTGAGATCCTTGACTACCACCAGGAGATATGATACCTGTGCCACCGGGGTCGTCTACTTCCACAGGTTTTATATGTTCCACTCATTTAAGGAGTTCCATCGATATGTAAGTAATATCTACCATCATTATATACTGATCAGTCAGTTCATATTGTGTTGTGTATTTTACTCACTTTTCTGATAAACACTTGTCTATCGTTGTCAGCATTGCTGATGTTGATGTCATTAACTTTTTAATTTTTTTATTTCTTTTCCAAAACTCATGGGACCAATTTTCATCCAAACTTTACACAAAGTATGCTTGCATGAAGGAGATTCAAGTTTGTTCAAATTAGTAAAGGACATGCTCCCTTTCAAGGAGTAATAATCAAGAGCTACAAGACTAGAGAAGCCAAAACTTACATGAAGACTTCTTTATTTAGTGTTGATTCAAATTGTTTAGACTTTGACCCTTGGGGCTAGGATGGTACCAAAATCGGGTGTACGGTTTTACATACCGTTAGAAATTTGACATTTCTACACAATTAGATGCAACAAATTACACTTTGCCTTTTTTCCACATATTTGGAGCAATGAACTTTGTCGTTTTTCCACATGTTCCAATCTGTGAACTTTGCAATTTTTGCACATTTTCAGTATAATGAACTTTGCCATTTTTCCACATCTTTAGAGCAGTGAACTTTGGTTAATTCCCATGATTCTGCTATATGAAGAAGTTATACTGTAGGAGAAATTAATGTACATCTGTACTTAACTGCAGAGGTAGCTTTAAGAATATCACTCTTCAGCTATGCTTTATCATACATTAAGATAACATTGTACTGTAGAAATACAATAAGGAGCATCTTATACGGGAAGAATATTTACATGAAAAGTTTGGTTTTTTTTAGATTTAGTGTAAACACCACACATACATGACCTCGTTTGCAGTGACTTTACCAGTACCAGTAATTTGTGGTAGGGGTGTACCTTATTGCTCAGCTAGTTTTCATTTCCTCTGTGGCTGATGTTTGTTTTTGTATTTCAGATTACAGCGGCATGCTGTTTATTTTTGGCGGGAAAGGTGGAAGAGACGCCCAAAAAATGTAAAGACATTATCAAAGTTTGCCAGGCCCTGCTGTCACCTCAGCTCTTTACTGTGTTTGGGGAAGATCCCAAAGTAAGTCTCATCAGTCATGACACCCGGTGTCATGATTGTACACCCCAAAGTAAGTATCATCAGTCATGACACCCGGTGTCATGATTGTACACCCCAAAGTAAGTATCATCAGTCATGGCACCTGCTGTCATGATTGTACACCCCAAAGTAAGTCTGATCAGTCATGGCACCTGCTGTCATGATTGTACACCTCAAAGTAAGTTTCATCAGTCATGGCACCTGCTGTCATGATTGTACACCCCAAAGTAAGTCTGATCAGTAATGGCACCTGCTGTCATGATTGTACACCCCAAAGTAAGTCTGATCAGTCATGGCACCTGTTGTCATGATTGTACACCCCAAAGTAAGTCTGATCAGTCATGGCACCTGTTGTCATGATTGTACACCCCAAAATAAATCTCATCAGTCATGGCACCTGTTGTCATGATTGTACACCCCAAAATAAATCTCATCAGTCATGGCACCTGTTGTCATGATTGTACACACCAAAGTAAGTCTCATCAGTCATGGCACCTGTTGTCATGATTGTACACCCCAAAGTAAGTCTCATCAGTCATGGCACCTGTTGTCATGATTGTACACCCCAAAATAAATCTCATCAGTCATGGCACCTGTTGTCATGATTGTACAAACCAAAGTAAGTCTCATCAGTCATGGCACCTGTTGTCATGATTGTACACCTCAAAGTAAGTCTGATCAGTCATGGCACCTGCTGTCATGATTGTACACCCCAAAATAAATCTCATCAGTCATGGCACCTGCTGTCATGATTGTACACCCCAAAGTAAGTCTGATCAGTCATGGCACCCGGTGTCATGATTGTACACCCCAAAGTAAGTCTCATCAGTCATGGCACCTGCTGTCATCATTGTACACCTCAAAGTAAGTCTCATCAGTCATGAAACCTGCTGTCAGGTCTGTATTTGATTTCTAGTGTACTCATAAAGCAAACCATATTTGTATTAAATTTAGATACTTGGTGATATGTGTCTAAAACTATAAAAGTAGCGGAAAAAATATTAGTTTGAGAAGCTCTGTTTAAGCTATAAATATTAATTTTATACATGTAGTTAAAAAAATGAATTAAATTTCGACTAAACATTTTTCTTTCAAAATTAATGTTCATTACCAATAAAGTGTTTGAAACTAAATATTGTTTGTTGGTTTGAAGCACCAAGTGGACATGACTTCAAACCATTGAAAGTTTAGTTCTGCTGTGTTTGTCTCTGTGGGTAAATATAAGGTACAATGTACATGTATACTGCATAGTTCATTATGAAGTACATGTTATCATATTATCAATATATGCATATCTATGTTGACAGGAAGAAGTAATGACAATGGAGAGAATTTTGCTGCAAACAATTAAGTTTGATCTCCAAGTTGAGCATCCATATGGAATACTTCTCAAGTTTGCCAAAGTTGTGAAAGGTAAATGAGTTTATTTACTGCATATCCCACAGAAAGGAGAATGTGGACCTGAGTTTGAATTAAGACTTGTTTAATAATGTACTGACTAGAGGTGCAAAAATATGCTCATTTATCATGATATTCACTTTTCGATGTGATATATATAAATTGCTGTAATGTCACAAAGAGGAAATAGTTAAAGGTACCAATTTTATTTGATGAGCCAAGTCCATGTTTTTAGTTTTATTTCATTTGTAAAGATAATCAGTGAAATAAGTTTAATATAAACTTTGTAAGAAAAAAAAAATTCATCTTTTTCATGTGTGTAAAATTCATGGTGATCTAAGGTCCTTGGTAACTAGCATGCCATTTTTTTTATTACCATAAAACATTGTTGTATGTGGCAAAAGAGAACCTGGAAGCTTGGTTCAGATTGATCATTCAGATTGAGTATAATGAACCATGACAAATATTTACATTGTCACATGTCCTAAAGGTCTTTGTTGCAATATTTCTGTATAATTGTAGTTACTCGGTTTCTTTACAGGAGACAAAGAAAAAATCCAGAAATTGGTGCAGATGGCCTGGACTTTTATTAATGACAGGTAGGTTTCTTTGGAAGTACTGATAAGATTAGATATTATAAGTTATAAAATGATAAAGTAAATTATGTACATGTACAGGTGACTCTTGATGGCTCGAACTTCGATCTCTCAAAGTTATCAATCTCTTGATGTGAAATCATTGTCCCGATTTTGTTCTCTATATAACTAAGCAAATTTACTATTGATCTCTTGAACGTTCGATCCCTCGAAGTGAAGTTAGGTCCTGTAAAACATATTTCATTGTTTTTCACTCTTGATCTCTTGAAGTGATAGTATTATATACGCATGTTCACTCTTGCGTATAATTACAAGTATTTCCGCTTGGACCTTACCTGGATATTGTTGAATGCCGCAGGCTAACGTGGTCGAGGTAGGTGTTTGCGTAGGTGATACATCGCCCATGCTTCTTTGTGGAGGTGGACACTTAATTTTATTATTGGTTAATTGGTCAGTTTTTACCCTACACTAGGGTCTTGTGATGATTTAAATTGGTATATAATCCGCAATGAATAAAATCTATAATTTGTTTTGACTTGACAACGAGAAAGTAAGTTCAAGACATTAATTTAGAGACAAATATTTAGAGATCTACATACTGTTAAATTTCTCGAGCATGTTCTTTATGTAAAGTTACTATAAAACATGTTTTTTACTCATTTATTAGAATTTTTGCTTTGTGTAAAGCGACATAAAACTGCTCTGTTTAGTTATTGACAGCAAAGCTTTATCGGAAATGAGAAAAGAACATATAGATACCTAAACTTTGAAATCTTTTTATTAATGCAAAAAAAGGTTCTTTATTTTGAAATCAGATGAACTACCTGACAAATATGTAGGAAAACGTCAAAAACAATCCCATGATCTTGCTGATAAACATTTCCGGTTACTGTAAAATCTGAAACATATGGTCAGACCTGCAATTTCCGAATTTCGAACTCTTGATCTCCCGAAGATTTATCAAGGTCCCTTGAACTTTGAGTTATCTCGAGTCACCCGTATTTGTTAATGTTTGCATCTGTTTTGTCAGTGTTTGTTTATGTGTCTATATTTGTCTATGAGTCAACGTTTGTTTTATTTTCTAAATACATGTATATCAATGTTTGTTTATGTGTCTAAGTTGTGTCGCCTGCGTTACGCAGTGGCGACATATAGGGATCACTATCCGTCGTCTGGCGTCGTCGTCGTCACAAAAAATTTCTGTCACAGTTTTCTCAAGAACTACATGGGGCAACTCCCTGATATTTGGCACAGAGCATCAGTGTGGCCAACTGTATTGTGTAAGACATTTTCGAATCTGTCGCTTATCAACTTCCTGTTTGCCGGGACTTAGAATTTTTTACAGCAAAAAAATTTCTGTCACAGTTTTCTCAAGAACCACATGGGGCAACTCCCTGATATTTGGCACAGAGCATCAGTGTGGCCAACTGTATTGTGTAAGACATTTTCGAATCTGTCGCTTATCAACTTCCTGTTTGCCGGGACTTAGAATTTTTTACAGCAAAAAAAATTCTGTCACAGTTTTCTCAAGAACCACATGGGGCAACTTCCTGATATTTGGCGCAGAGCATCACTGTGGCCAACTGTATTGTGTAAGACATTTTCGAATCTGTCGCTTATCAACTTCCTGATTAGTGACAAAAACCATTTCAATAATTTACTTTTTCAACATTATACGTGATATATTACATATAGAATGAACTAGCAGGCGACACATGTCTTCCAGGGAAGACTTAATACTGCGTTTTGTCTATGAGTCAATGTTTGTTTTATTTTCTAAATATATCAATGTTTGTTTATGTGTCTATATTTGTCTATGAGTCAATGTTTGTTTTATTTTCTAAATATATCTGTTTGTTTATGTGTCTATATTTGTCTATAAGTCAATATTTGTTTTATTTTCTAAATATAGCAATGTTTGTTTATGTGTCTAAGTTTGTCTGTGCATTTGTTTATATATCTATGTTTGTTTATGTGTCTAAGCGTGTCTGTGTGTTTGTTTATTTATCATATATATGTATTTTTTTAGTGGGGATAATCAGCATGATACAGTGTATAATGTGTTTGTATACTTACAGTTTGTGTACGTGTTTATGTCTGCTGTGGGAGCCCGAGATAATCAGCGTCTCGTTAATGTATCTGGCCACGCGACTGACAAAGTTTGATATCCAGGACTGGCATGGACGTGCCCCGGGAACTCGGATTAAATGGTGGGATTTCCTGGTGGAGGACATCACTGTGGAACTTATGGAGGGTTAGTCATTATTGTCTTGGACATTGTGTATAAGGGGCAGTAACTGTGTGACATTGTGTATAAGGGGCAGTAACTGTGACATTGTGTATAAGGGGCGGTAACTGTGTGTATAAGGGGCGGTAACTGTGTGACATTGTGTATAAGAGGCGGTAACTGTGTGACATTGTGTATAAGGGGCGGTAACTGTGTGATATTGTGTATAAGGGGCGGTAACTGTGTGACATTGTGTATAAGGGGCAGTAACTGAAACATCAGAGGGCAGAGAGTCTAGGTTATTTTACCTATTCTAATACTATACTATGGAGCACAGGGGGTGTGTTACATCCATCACACTATAGATCTTGAAGGGTATGAAAACACATCTAATTATAATGTCCACTTCATATAGTATAGGATTTTTAAAAAATATTTATCCTTGGATGTGGAAAAATATTTGCAACCTTTTCTTAGTGTAAATATTAAATGTTGATGAACATTTATTACCTTTCTGTAGAAGATATACCACAGGAAGCGTAGATATTTTATATCTGATATCAATATCTATTCTCTGGATATACATGTATGTCACAAATTGTGTCAATATTTTGTGGTAAATATGTGATGCCTTGATATATGTATTGTTTTAAATCCTAGATAGGTAGGTTGTACAATGTATAAATATTTGAAATTTTTGTTTCTATAGACATCTGTCACAGAATGTAGAAATCATATTGACATATTCTACAGATATTTGAAACAATGTATAATGGGATATCTTATTTATTTTGTACATATCTATCTTACAATGTCTAAATATGTGATATTTTCATATCTCTTGTAGATATCAGAATGTATTGTTACAGAATGTATAATTGATATCTGTGTTGCAGATAAATATGTGTGTTTTGCTTCAGAGTATATAGATACATTTGATATTGATGTCTGTCACAGAATGGGCAAATATTTCATATCGGTGTTGTAGAATCTACCATGGAATAAAAATGATATCTGTTGTAGGTGATATTTGGATATCTGTGTTGTAGATATTTGTCACAAAGTTCTAGATCTGTACTCCTCCAACCCCCAGTCACAGCTCCGTGAGGATTCTCCTCCCACCACCCCCATCAAAAAGAGCGAAGTCAGGGACACCCCACCTCCGCCCCCTCCAAACAAACGCAGCAACACAGTAAGTACTAATAGAGAAAAAAATATTTTAAGGTAGAGTGAACAGGGAGCATATCCACCTTATCTAAAATCCACCATGCAGTTTATACGTAATGAAATTTGAAGCATACTTTTCATTATACTGTGGAATCATCATTGTGTGTGTCAGGTCAGTGTTCGTGGATTTCGTAGGTCATCATTACCCATACAATTTACATTCCCATAAACATTGATACACAATTTCAAGTTTCTTTTTTAAAGTTACCAATATTTTATCTCGACTGGATTAGATATCTATAGTCAACGATATTTATTTGTGACATTATTGATTTCATAAAGACAATAATCAGTTGTTTATTTTATATATATAAAAAAAAACAACAATAATTTCTCTAGTTTTATTTTCTTTATGACAACTATATTAAATGTAAATACAGTCATATTATATTTGCACAATCACAATTATTATCAAATTAGAACACAACACAGCACCTTTAATTGTGTCAGTCTTCTGTGCAATTTCTCTACATCCAGTTAGCATGAGTTGGTTTTAGGTTTGAAGTTACCCACGAAATTACATCTCCACAAACCAGTAAAATTTTGGATAGCCATTAACATTGACCCCCAGGAATGCTGATGATTCCACAGTTTTATTAATATTTTATCATGAGGATTGTTCTTTTAAATTAACAGTAATGCTGATGAAATTTGCTTTTCAGTGTACATGTACTTGGTACCAATTTTTTCTCTTAATGTAGACTACTCCAGTGGAGGGTCTGCCAGAGAAAGCTGTGAAGAAGGAGAGGAAGTCTGACGCGCATCATCCTCCAGCATTGGACAGCCGTCCGCCAAAACATTCCTCCTCCTCCAAACGCACACCATCATTAGACAGTGGACCCCCAGTGTCTAAGACCTCCACAGTCAGTGTTTCCAAGCCCCCACACACAACGGCCCCATCCTCAGCCCCACTAAACACAAAGCCGGAGTTCTCCACATTCAACCCTTACATGGCTTCTCATATGTTTTCCTCATCATTTATGTCTCAGGAGGGAAGTAAGTCAATACAGAACCTGATGGGTGGAGGAGGAGGAGGAGGAGGAACTGCAGGGAACCCTGCCCCTGCCCCAGAGAAATACCCTCCCCCACAGACTTCTGTAGCCCCACCAACAGGCCCAGGGGGTCAGTACCCACCCCCTGCTGGCCAATATCCCCCCTCTCAGTACACCCAGCCCTCAGTCTATGCCCCAACAGCCAATGCCCCCTACAGCCAGCCTCCTCCTGCTGGGACTTCATACACTGTCCCCCCTCATGGTGCTTATCCCCCTCCAGCCACAGCTGCCACAGCCCCAGCACAGTCTTACAATGTACCCATTACAAATCCCCAGAATTACCCCCAGGGGTCATACCCCCCTAATTATCAGCCCACACCTTATCAGTATAACAGTCAACCACAGCAGCCCCAGACTGGAGCCTATCAACAAAACATGGCTTATACTCCCCAAACCCAACCCTCGGCCCCCCAGCAGTATCCACAACAACCAGTGTTAAATCCCAGGATTCCATTGTCTGGGGCACCTGTACCCCCCAGAATGCCCATGCCCAATCAGCAGAATCAAGCACGTACTCCAAATCCCTCCAGCTCCGGGGGACTGACTGTCAGAATTTCAGGACGGAGATGAAAATGGCAAAGATACATGTATTCTGTGACTCCTTTGTTCATTAAAACAAAATGGAATTTTGTGAACTTCAAAGTGTATGTATGAAAGAACTTTCCAGTGTTTGGATCATGTCTGGGGTAAACATGTATTGTAACAAATTCAAGACATTGATTAAAATCATAAACAATGTATTTTTTCTTGTGTTGAATCCAAGGAGAGTAGGATTGGCCTACAGCTAGCAGGACATATTGTTTGACAAATGATCCATGTTAGAAGTGCTTAATATCTGGGCATCTCTTAAAAAAGGAATTTTTGTGATTCATGATTACTGTGATTGGTGTGGATTTCTTTGCATGTAGAAATTTTTGCCGTAAACTAATATTGATTAATTATAACAATTCACAGAAATTAACCCAAGAACTATTTTTGTATTATAGTAAATTACAATTCAGGAAAATAAATTCCATGCCGATAGAGCTGGAGCTACAGATCTATGGAAGATATTTCAGCATGCTGGAGTGAGACTTTCATTGTGCACATAAGAAAAACACAAGAACTACAGTTTTTAGCGCACCTGAGCCGAAGGCTCAAGGGAGCTTTTCTGATCAAAATTTGTCTGTCGGTGTTGTAAACTTTTCACATTTTCATCTTCTTCTCAAGAACCACTGGGCCAATTATAATTAAAGTTGGCCAAAAGCATCCTTGGGAGAAGGGCTTTCAACTTTGTTCAAATAAAGGACCATGCCCCCTTCAAAGGGGAGATAATTGCAAAAATAGGGTGGGGTCATTTAAAAATCTTCTCAAGAACCAATGAGCCAGAAGAGCTGAAATTTATATGAAAGCTTCCTGACATAGTGCAGATTCAAGTTTGTTCAAATCATGGTCCCCGGGGATAGATTGGGGCCACAATTAAAGTTTTACATAGAAATACAGTAAAATATCTGTATCTCGGATATGGTTTATCTCGAATACCCCGCTTGAGTCGAAGTCGACAGCCGGTCCCAGCCGTTTCCCTATATAAATGATTAAAACAACTTCTGATATTTCAAACACGGTAATCTCGAATACTCCACTTATGTCGAAGTATTTTCAAGGTCCCATACCCTAAATTCACCTGGTTTATCTCTAAGTGCAGTCAATTTTCCGCTCTGCTTACCATACCTGGCGTCGTTAAGTCACACATTCACACCCGCGGCTACATCAATTATAATTAATGGCCGCTAATCCACGCTCGCCTTTTCCGAGTAGACCCAGGTAGCAATAAATGGTTCCACAGCCTTCCAACATTATCACCAATTATGAACTAACACACCCGATTCCAGGGATGGTGTTTTGAATGACACACGCTCTATCATTAACATGTGGGTGAGATAAACGCACAAAATCGTTGAAGTACGCTTGAAGGTAATGCTCTTGATAACGATAATGCATTTAATAATACATGCTTCATAATTTAAACTAGGACAGAGAAAACACGAAAATTTATTTGAGTATTTAAAAGTTTTGTTTCGTCTATTTTGCTTCTTACGTGATAGGTTCTTTCATTACAACGCATTAACTACATCCCAGTCGAGCCTGGACATCAGTAAATTTAGAATCTAATTAAAATTAGATCCTTTGATCCGCTCACAGGGGCATCTTATCCGCTCTGTTCTCTATCACACATATATAAATACACAAGGGAAGAATCGAAAGTAGCACACGATTTGTAAACAAAGTCATAAAACACCTTACTTGAAAAAAGTTACACAAATCCTCGTATGCACTAATGCAAATGATGTCCTAGAACTTATCCAGACTCAAATATTCCAAATATTCCCAATGTAAATAGTTTTTATCCACATAAAATCCCAGCTTGCTGCACAGTTTTGAACTCTTAGGCCAAGAAAAGATAACTCTACTTCAGACGACAACTTCCGGTATTTGGAATCTATATTTGAGTAGCATAAAATCAAGGATCAATAAAGTAAAGAGGCGTTAATTTGTAAATCAGTGTCTGAAAAGAAATATTGTAATATAATAGGCAATTATACAATAGATTTTCCTTTAACTTTGAATTACAAAAAATAAATGAATAAATTAAAAAAAAAAAAAAAAATAAGAAAAAGAAACAACAACCAAATATGAGAAAGGAACTTGACTTTATATTACAAAAGAAAAGCAGATTTTAGAAATGTATAACGTGTCTTCAAAAATTATGAAAATAAATCATCTGTCCTCAACTGTAATCTGTCCCTGTCTGGTGCTATTTTAACCCCCCCCCCCCTTCACACAAAATAAAGAGTTTTTGAGTTATGTAATTTTCCTTTTTGAAGGTAAGAAAAAATAGGTAATCTGTCTCTGATCATCGTGGAAATGAAGAATTTGCCCTTTAACGGCATGAGAATAAATGAATAATCTAACTTTAAAAATTGTCAGCCCCCCCCCCCCCGAATTAAATGGTATTATATGAATATATAATAACTGGGTCATTCATTTAATTACCATAACATGTGAGAAACAGATGAGCAATTAAAATAATTTTCCTTCACATTGAATAAAAAAATTCAAATATGGACAAGAACTTGAAATGAATATATATATATATATATATATATATATATATATATATATATATATATATATAATCCAGAAATAAGCATAGAAAAATATATAGGCCTACAAGTTAGTAGCATAATAAAAATATCACAAAGCCGACTGAGCATACTTGTCTAGTTTCAGGAGTTACATATAAGTATTTAATTTCAAAACAATATATTCTTATTATATATAAATTTTATATAAATGAATATATTGAAATTTATACAAATTAAAGAAACTAGTATTTTTATTTATTTATTTTGTATTATTATTATTATTACTTTTTTTTTTTTTTTTTTTTTTATTGTAATATAAAGTCAAATTCTTTTCTTATATTTTATCCCCCCTCCCCCCCTTTTTTTTTTTTATTAAACCCGACTGTTTACCAACAATTGTGCAATGAATTACGCTAATTGAATTACAATAAAAGTATGTCAACTCCATGCTTACAATAAGATAGATATTTTTTTTTTCAAAAATTGATAAATATAACCAAAAACCGGAAGTTGTCGTCTGAAGTAGAGTTATCTTTTCTTGGCCTAAGAGTTCAAAACTGTGCAGCAAGCTGGGATTTTATGTGGATAAAAACTATTTACATTGGGAATATTTGGAATATTTGAGTCTGGATAAGTTCTAGGACATCATTTGCATTAGTGCATACGAGGATTTGTGTAACTTTTTTCAAGTAAGGTGTTTTATGACTTTGTTTACAAATCGTGTGCTACTTTCGATTCTTCCCTTGTGTATTTATATATGTGTGATAGAGAACAGAGCGGATAAGATGCCCCTGTGATCCGCTCACGTATATCGCTACTTGTGTAGCGATATACGTGAGCGGATCAAAGGATCTAATTTTAATTAGATTGGTAATTTTAAAGTAAGCATACAGGCACGATCATCTTAATTTTGAAACACATTGTGAATTCAATTGGATGTTTATATAAACATGTATTAAAAAAAAACCGAAATGTTTGTCTTTGAAATTCTACAATATTAATTTATCAACTTGTATTAAACTACAAGAAACAACAACGGGATTTTTGTTTATGATGTAAATCCCATACTATGCGTCAACTATCCTCCTTCAAAAAAAAATATCCAAGATCGATTTTGGATATCTCGAACCCCCAGATATCTCGAAGTTTTTTCGAGGTCCCTCGGACTTCGAGATAGATATTTTACTGTATATAGGGAAAATCTTCTCAAGAACCAATGAGTCAGAAGAGCTGAAATTTAAATGAAAGCTTCCTGACATAGTGCAGATTAAATTTTGTTCAAATCATGGCCCCCAGGGGTAGGTTGGGGCCACAATAGGGGATCAAAGTTTTACATAAAAATATATAGGGAAAATCTTTAATCTTCTTCTCAAGAACCAATGAGTCAGAAGAGCTGAAATTTATATGAAAGCTTCCTGACGTAGTGCAGATTAAAGTTTGTTCAAATCATGCCCCCCCGGGAGTAGATTGTGGCCACAATAGGGGATCAAAGTTTTACATAGAAATATATAGGGAAAATCTTCTCAAGAACCAATGAGTCAGAAGAGCTGAAATTTATATGAAAGCTTCCTGACATAGTGCATATTCAAGTTTGTTCAAATCATGGCACCCGGGGGTAGGTTGGGGCCACAATAGGGGATCAAAGTTTTACATAGAAATATATAGGGAAAATCTTTAAAAATCGTCTTCTCAAGAACCAATGAGTCAGAAGAGCTGAGATTTACATGAAAGATTCCCCGACATTGTGCAGATTCAAGTTTGTAAAAATCATGGCCTCCAGGGGTAGGTTGGGGCCACAATACGGACTATGGTTTTACATGCAAATATATATGGAAAGTCTTAAGATATGGGCCAAGGTAACTCAGGTGAGCGATGTGGCTCTTGGGCTTCTTGTTAATATTGAAATCAATACCTTAAGGTGGGCCTTTAGTCCTGGATTTTTGGGGTTTCGTAGCATTTTTAGCTCAAGTGAGCTTTTCTGATTGTCTGTTTTCTGTCCGTCTGTCTGTAAACTTCGTACATTTTCAACTTCTTCTCCTGAACCACTAGGCCAATTTCAACCAAACTTGGCCAAAAGCATCCTTGGGTGAAGGGCTTTCTAGTTTGTTCAAATAAAGGGCCATGTCCCTTTCAAAGGGGAGATAATCACAAAAATAGGGTGGGGTCATTTTAAAATCTTCTCAAGAACCACTGAGCCAGAAAAGCTGAGATTTACAAGAAAGTTTTCTGACATAGTGCAGATTCAAGTTTGTTCAAATCATGGCCCCTGGGGGTTGGATGGAACCACAATAGGGGATCAAAGTTTTAATGCAAATATATAGGAAAAATCTTCTCAAGAACCACTGAGCCAGAAAAGCTGAGATTTACATGAAAGCTTTCTGACATATTCAGATTTAAGTTTTTTAAAATCATGGCCCCCAGGAGTAAGACGGGGCCACAAGGGGGGATCAAAGTTTTAGATACAAATATATAGGGAAAATCTTTTAAAAAATTCTTCTCAAAAACTACTAGGCCAGGAAAGTTGAAATTTACGTGAAAACTTCCTGCAGATCAAGTTTCTTAAAATCATGGCCCCTGGGGGTAAGATGAGGCGACAATAGGGGATCAATTTTTACATACAAATATTAGGGAAAATCAGTAAAAAATCTTCTGAAAAATCACATGAAAGCTTCCTGATCCAGTCCAGATTCAATTTTGAAAAAATCATGGCCCCTAGGAGTAAGTTGGGGTCACAATAGGGATCAAAGTTTTGCATGCGAATATATAGGGGAAATCTTTAAATATGAGCCAAGGTGACTCGGGTGAGTGATGTGGTCCATGGGCCTCTTGTTTTGTTTGGAATCAATAAATTAATATTCTGAGTAATGAAAAAAGACAAAACAGTTAAGGATTTCCATATTAATTTTTATTACAGACACTACTGAAGTCATGTACTCCTATGTAGATTTTTTTATGAAATCCATTGGAAACAGTTTTTTATTGTTATTTTAAAATAAAAACAAGAAAATATTTTTTAAATTGCATTTATTTATCAGTTATTCTCCAAAATGTTAAAAAACAAACAAATGTGGACATAATTTCCTTATAGCATGGATTGCACATTATTTTTTCGGTTTATTTTAGTAGATGTACATCTGTTATAGTTATTTACGAAAAAAAATCCATACCTTTCCTTAATAATTTCAAATCTATACCTTCCAGAGTATGTATACCCCCAGAAAACAAGAGTACCGCAAACGGTACATAATACGCCCGTGAAATGCTTACATAGGGTGTTTTTCTTGTGCTATAATTTGTATAATTTTGCTTCAGGTAGTATCAGCCATCATGAGGTTGTGACAAACTTTCATATGAACAAAGGGTCTTAGCTTAAAAATCGAGATTTCCTCAAAATGGACTAAGTTCAACAACCTGTAATTTTTTCAAAAAAGGAAGAAAATCAAAATCCATCCCACATGCACATCTTCAGTACCTATACAAACACTCCACAAAATAAGAAGGTCCTCACTTAAAAACTGTGGGAGGAGTTGGGCAGACAAATTATGTACCCTCCATAGAAAATTAATTTCCAAATAGACTAAGTTCAACAACCTGTAATTTTCTCAAAAATTGTAGAAAATCAAAATCCATCCCACGTGCACATCTTCAATATCCATACAAACACTTCACAAAATAAGAAGGTCCTCACTTGAAAACTGTGGGAGGAGTAGGGCGGGCAAATTAAGTACCCTCCATAGAATATTAATTTCCAAATAGACCAAGTTCAACAACCTGTAATTTTCTCAAAAATTGTAGAAAATCAAAATCCATCCCACATGCACATATTCAATACCCATACAAACACTCCACAAAATAAGAAGGCTCTCACTTGAAAACTGGGAGGAGTAGGGTGGACAAATTATGTACCCTCCATATAATAATTATTTCCAAATAAAGGGGCAAAACTCCTTGGAAAAAAGGCCGAAATTGATCAAATTTGCAGTATGATCTAGAGTGACCCACAAAGAAGCTACACAGCAAGTTTCAGCATGATATGTGAAAGGGAAATGAAATTATAAAGAGAAAACCCCGAACAGACGGACGTACAGACATCGTTTTACCATAATACGTCCCGTCTAAAGACGGGCGTATAAAAAAACGAAGCCTGGCATCATACAGTTGAGCTATTCAAATTCACTCGTGGATTAAAATTTTATATAATTTCATGAAAAGACACAGATAATGATTCCTTATCACTTTGGTAAAATGTTTGTGAAAAATAAAGGAAATCTATCGCATAATGGACTTGAAAAATAATTTAATGAAAACAGAGTCTTTGGATTTAATATTTTGAAACATATCATTGATTATTCAAATATAACTAAGACTTTTGAAATATTTTATGGCTAACAAGATTTTTTACAATCACTATTGAAAAAGAATCCAGCAGAATTTATATTCCAGTCATTAAATCATTGACTTTGCAAAATCTTATGACATCACAGGAGTGTGGAACTACGTTAATGTTCCAGATATCACAATGTCTCAGATACCACAATTATTGGTTCAGATATCACAATGTTTCAATAACAATTGAAATTCAGATACATGTACAATGGTACTGATATAATGGTTCACATATCACAATATGGTTTCGATATAAATATCGCAATGTATCACAACAAATGAAATGCGTAGCGGACAAAGCTTTACACCAAAGACAGGTAATGGCAATTTTTTATTACTGGCACCGGTATATATTGTGCAAAGAGAGGTTTATTATGTTTTTTGTTTTACTTTGGGGTGGGGAACTGAAGTATTCTTTTTTGATTCATGACCAGTTTATTTTTAACAGTCTGGGAATATTGTTATTGATCATTCTAATAACAGTCTATCAATGTGTGGATATTATGTTCAGATGTAAATATTCTCTTACTCATCATTCTAATAACATTATGCTGTTAATGTGTGAATATTATGTACTGTTACTAATCGTTCTAAACATTTCATCAGTGTGTGAATATTCTGTTATTGTGTATATTCCATCAAGAATGGGAATATTTTGTCAATGTGTGAATATTTTGTTATTAAATGTGAATATTTTGTCAAGACGTGAACATTTTGTTAAGCTGACGCAGAGTAGAACTGACAGACTCCATGTTCATAACATTCACATCCATCACATGTATTAACCCTGCGTGACTTCCTAATGCGTCCTCTACTGTAAGCCTCAAGTCTGTTGTCATCTCTGAAAAAAAAGATGATTTAAGTTAAGATGCACTGTGTAATGAACATGCCATCAAATTTGAGAATGTGGCAGTTTGGTAATATTTCAACTGTTACATACTATAAATTAATTTTTGGTTTGATTCAATCTTTTTAGGCCATGCCATTAAATGACTGGGGAATACAGTGTTTCCCCTTTCTATCTGACATTAAATGACTGAGGAAGTCAATGTTTCTCCTTTCTATCTGACATTAAATGACTGGGGAATACACTGTTTTCCCTTTCTATCTGACATTAAATGACTGGGGAATACAGTGTTTCCCCTTTCTATCTGACATTAAATGACTGGGGAATACACTGTTTTCCCTTTCTATCTGACATTAAATGACTGGGGAATACAGTGTTTCCCCTCTCTATCTGACATTAAATGACTGGGGAATACAGTGTTTCCCCTCTCTATCTGACATTAATTGACTGGGGAATACAATGTTTCCCTTTTCTATCTGACATTAAATGACTGGGGAATACAGTGTTTTCCCTTTCTATCTGACATTAAATGACTGGGGAATACAGTGTTTTCCCTTTCTATCTGACATTAAATGACTGAGGAAGTCAATGTTTCCCCTTTCTATCTGACATTAAATGACTGAGGAATACAGTGTTTTCCCTTTCTATCTGACATTAAATGACTGGGGAATACGGTGTTTCTCCTTTCTATCTGACATTAAATGACTGGGGAATATGGTGTTTCCCCTCTCTATCTGACATTAAATGACTGAGGAAGTCAATGTTTCCCCTTTCTATCTGACATTAAATGACTGAGGAATACAGTGTTTTCCCTTTCTATCTGACATTAAATGACTGGGGAATACACTGTTTTCCCTTTCTATCTGACATTAAATGACTGGGGAATACACTGTTTTCCCTTTCTATCTGACATTAAATTACTGAGGAATACAGTGTTTTCCCTTTCTATCTGATATTAAATGACTGAGGAATTCAATGTTTCCCCTCTCTATCTGACATTAAATGACTGGGGAATACACTGTTTTCCCTTTCTATCTGACATTAAATGACTGGGGAATACAGTGTTTTCCCTTTCTATCTGATATTAAATGACTGAGGAATTCAATGTTTCCCCTCTCTATCTGACATTAAATTACTGGGGAATACGGTGTTTCTCCTTTCTATCTGACATTAAATGACTGAGGAATACAGTGTTTTCCCTTTCTATCTGACATTAAATGACTGAGGAATACAGTGTTTTCCCTTTCTATCTGACATTAAATGACTGGGGAATACACTGTTTTCCCTTTCTATCTGACATTAAATGACTGGGGAATATGGTGTTTCCCCTTTCTGACATTAAATGACTGGGGAATACAGTGTTTTCCCTTTCTATCTGACATTAAATGACTGGGGAATACAATGTTTTCCCTTTCTATCTGACATTAAATGACTGGGGAATATGGTGTTTCCCCTTTCTATCTGACATTAAATGACTGGGGAATATGGTGTTTCCCCTTTCTATCTGATATTAAATGACTGGGGAATACAATGTTTCCCCTTTCTATCTGACATTAAATGACTGGGGAATATGGTGTTTCCCCTTTCTATTTGATATTAAATGACTGGGGAATACAGTGTTTCCCCTCTCTATCTGACATTAATTGACTGGGGAATACAATGTTTCCCTTTTCTATCTGACATTAAATGACTGGGGAATACAGTGTTTTCCCTTTCTATCTGACATTAAATGACTGGGGAATACAGTGTTTTCCCTTTCTATCTGACATTAAATGACTGAGGAAGTCAATGTTTCCCCTTTCTATCTGACATTAAATGACTGAGGAATACAGTGTTTTCCCTTTCTATCTGACATTAAATGACTGGGGAATACGGTGTTTCTCCTTTCTATCTGACATTAAATGACTGGGGAATATGGTGTTTCCCCTCTCTATCTGACATTAAATGACTGAGGAAGTCAATGTTTCCCCTTTCTATCTGACATTAAATGACTGAGGAATACAGTGTTTTCCCTTTCTATCTGACATTAAATGACTGGGGAATACACTGTTTTCCCTTTCTATCTGACATTAAATGACTGGGGAATACACTGTTTTCCCTTTCTATCTGACATTAAATGACTGAGGAATACAGTGTTTTCCCTTTCTATCTGATATTAAATGACTGAGGAATTCAATGTTTCCCCTCTCTATCTGACATTAAATGACTGGGGAATACACTGTTTTCCCTTTCTATCTGACATTAAATGACTGGGGAATACAGTGTTTTCCCTTTCTATCTGATATTAAATGACTGAGGAATTCAATGTTTCCCCTCTCTATCTGACATTAAATTACTGGGGAATACGGTGTTTCTCCTTTCTATCTGACATTAAATGACTGAGGAATACAGTGTTTTCCCTTTCTATCTGACATTAAATGACTGAGGAATACAGTGTTTTCCCTTTCTATCTGACATTAAATGACTGGGGAATATGGTGTTTCCCCTTTCTATCTGACATTAAATGACTGGGGAATACAGTGTTTTCCCTTTCTATCTGACATTAAATGACTGGGGAATACAATGTTTCCCCTTTCTATCTGACATTAAATGACTGGGGAATATGGTGTTTCCCCTTTCTATCTGATATTAAATGACTGGGGAATACAGTGTTTTCCCTTTCTATCTGACATTAAATGACTGGGGAATACAATGTTTCCCCTTTCTATCTGACATTAAATGACTGGGGAATATGGTGTTTCCCCTTTCTATCTGACATTAAATGACTGGGGAATATGGTGTTTCCCCTTTCTATCTGATATTAAATGACTGGGGAATACAATGTTTCCCCTTTCTATCTGACATTAAATGACTGGGGAATATGGTGTTTCCCCTTTCTATCTGATATTAAATGACTGGGGAATACAGTGTTTTCCCTTTCTATCTGACATTAAATGACTGGGGAATACAATGTTTCCCCTTTCTATCTGACATTAAATGACTGGGGAATATGGTGTTTCCCCTTTCTATCTGATATTAAATGACTGGGGAATACAATGTTTCCCCTTTCTATCTGACATTAAATGACTGGGGAATATGGTGTTTCCCCTTTCTATCTGATATTAAATGACTGGGGAATACAGTGTTTTCCCTTTCTATCTGACATTAAATGACTGGGGAATACAATGTTTCCCCTTTCTATCTGACATTAAATGACTGGGGAATATGGTGTTTCCCCTTTCTATCTGATATTAAATGACTGGGGAATACAATGTTTCCCCTTTCTATCTGACATTAAATGACTGGGGAATATGGTGTTTCCCCTTTCTATCTGACATTAAATGACTGGGGAATATGGTGTTTCCCCTTTCTATCTGATATTAAATGACTGGGGAATACAATGTTTCCCCTTTCTATCTGACATTAAATGACTGGGGAATATGGTGTTTGCCCTTTCTATCTGATATTAAATGACTGGGGAATACAGTGTTTTCCCTTTCTATCTGACATTAAATGACTGGGGAATATGGTGTTTCCCCTTTCTATCTGATATTAAATGACTGGGGAATACAGTGTTTTCCCTTTCTATCTGACATTAAATGACTGAGGAATACAGTGTTTTCCCTTTCTATCTGACATTAAATGACTGGGGAATACACTGTTTTCCCTTTCTATCTGACATTAAATGACTGGGGAATATGGTGTTTCCCCTTTCTATCTGACATTAAATGACTGGGGAATATGGTGTTTCCCCTTTCTATCTGACATTAAATGACTGGGGAATATGGTGTTTCCCCTTTCTATCTGATATTAAATGACTGGGGAATACAATGTTTCCCCTTTCTATCTGACATTAAATGACTGGGGAATATGGTGTTTCCCCTTTCTATCTGATATTAAATGACTGGGGAATACAGTGTTTTCCCTTTCTATCTGACATTAAATGACTGGGGAATACAATGTTTCCCCTTTCTATCTGACATTAAATGACTGGGGAATATGGTGTTTCCCCTTTCTATCTGATATTAAATGACTGGGGAATACAGTGTTTTCCCTTTCTATCTGACATTAAATGACTGGGGAATATGGTGTTTCCCCTTTCTATCTGATATTAAATGACTGGGGAATATGGTGTTTCCCCTTTCTATCTGACATTAAATGACTGAGGAATACAGTGTTTTCCCTTTCTATCTGACATTAAATGACTGGGGAATACACTGTTTTCCCTTTCTATCTGACATTAAATGACTGGGGAATATGGTGTTTCCCCTTTCTATCTGATATTAAATGACTGGGGAATATGGTGTTTCCGCTTTCTATCTGTCCTGTCATAGTTTTAGTTTTCTAAAGCTGATTTTTTTTATGTGCAGTTGCATATTGATGAGTTTCCAATCAAGTTTGAGTTGTACTTTGCTTGTTGTTAGTGGAATAATTTAATTTAATAATGGCCCTTTGGCTTGAACATTTTCAAAGAGTGCACAGTCTCTATTGTGCTTGCTGATGTTGGCTAACATTTGTTGTGTAGTTATTTATAGTTGAAGTGCAGATCATGTTCAAAATTTGCTTCTTTTAATTTACTCAATGTTATTAAGAACAACTAGGCTGCATTTTGTCAAACAGATGTACACCTTATATACTAATGTTTTATGCAGCAGTAGGTGCAGAAAATATATTTGCTTGTGTGTTTCCAATTTCCATTTGTTCATTCTTCTAAGTTATTCATGTAATCTTTCACACCATAATACATTTCTTGTGACCTTTGTTTATTTTATAACTCATTTTTCATGGTTGTGTGTAAATGATACTTGATCATGATGTGCAAGATCATGATGTGCAAAAGAAGTTTTGAAGCAATTGGCATACCATAATGGGTCAAAGTTTTACATAAAAATCTAAAGTTCTAAAAAAAAAAACGAGATTGCTCAAACAATTACCTCTGGAGCCAGAGTAGGGCTACATGTGCAGGAAGAAATATTTACAATGTGTCAAAGATATACTGGAACATTTGTAGGAGCATATTTGTACTGGGTCATGAGCCAGAGTGAGCATACAGTATTGTTGATGTCCCATAGAATATTTCCAACAGCAATAAAATAATTACAATTCATCACATCAGTTAGTACCTTCAGATCTATAACTGTCCAATAGAAGGTCTTGGCTTATTGCTGTGTGTAATTGACCAATAGCAAGTTATGGCAGATATAAAGCAATGTGGCCCATGGGGCTCTTGTTTTTAATTCATAATTGAATCTAACACTACTGTGAACAAGATGTTTTTGTGAAATATGGCCAAATGTGATGGTTTACTAGATCAAATTTTGGTATGAAAAGAAAGGTCTTGTCAAAAGGAATACCCATGTGAAATTTGAAAGTCCTATCACCATCAAATCAAAAGCTATGGCCATTTTAAACAAAATTGAAATATCACAAGGTAAAAAAATTTGGTACCAAAAGAAATGTCTTGTCACAAGGAGTACACATATGAAATATGAAAGCTTAATCACAATCCATTAAAGATTTTTGTGGACAAACAGACTGAAATGGATGGACAGACCAAAACTATATATATGCCACAGCCTGAATCTTCGATTACAGGGCATAAAAAGCATTTTTTTTAAATTCATGTACCAAACAAGAAAAGCCTTGTTCACACACATATTAGTATAAGTTTTAGAAGATGAAGAAGAAAACTGTACAAGATTATTTGATGTTTGAACATTTCTTACCATCTTTTTTATTGATAAGAACCAAGAATGGAAGTTGATTTAAATCTCTGTCCGTGGAAACCATGGTCAGGTCATTAACAACATCATCCTTGTCTGACAATGGGTCAATGATGTAAACAACACCTATTAAACAGATCAACAGGAAATTGGTACATACTGCATAAGCTTAAACAACAATGTTGTTTCACATTCAAATATCTCCTACTACATGACATCTTTGCAAGCCAAAGGTTTTCGGTCCGCTCTGCTCATTGTGGGGAGCGGTATGGACCAAACACTCTTGGTTTGCAAAGATGACTGCATGGGCTTAGAAACGATATTGTTTCAAAAGCCAATATTGTTTCAAACTGGAATATCTTGCTGGTTTTACAAACCACCACAATACCACTATGTGATAGGTAAATACAAATCTACAAGACTCTAACTCATAATGTTATCTCTTGATCTTTTTAAAAACAAAATCAGTGAGGTACCATCGGTGCCATGGAAAAACTGTCGTCTTTTCAGTCGGAAGTCCTCCCGGCCGCACAGATCCCACATCATGTACACGCTGTCTGATGAGACTCTCTCCACATTGAAACTATCTGTTGGAATTGTGTCAAGGTCATTTCTGCCAAGTAACCAGCTGTACAGTAAATGGGTCTTGCCTATAAACCAATATATGTACATTAATTGATGATGACTGAGATGTACAATATGATATACTTTCAAAATAGTACATGAAGTAAGTTTTTGTTTTAAAATTTATTTCATAGATTTATAAGTTTTCATTATAAACTGTGAACACAGTGTGTTGCACAATATGTTTCATTCCAGCTTAAAGAACTATATACCTGTAGGGTATGGGACAAATTTGTTTCTCTAAAATGCCTTTGAAGTTTTTGATGAGGAGTGTATGAATGTTCAGCATTCTGATATATATTTTTATCAGTAGTCTTAAGATATGACATAATAAACTTTGAGTATAACTTTTGAGAAATAAGTGCACATTTTTGCATAACTTTACTTTTTACAGATAGAAATTGCATCGGAGAACATAATTTGTATTATTAATGACCATACAGTACATTGGAGAATATGATTTATATCAAAACACATGATAAATGCTTAATCTATTTTGGATGTCAAACTACAACAAATAAAACTGGTCATAAATATCATCAGTCGGTTAAAAAGCTCTACAGAGCTTGTGTTGACTTGTTGATTGTATAGTACCGACTTTAAATAAAATTTACTTACTTTAAAACTATCATGATTTTATGACACAGTTGAAGTTTTAGAATAAATAGGAATTCAAATTCCAATTGCAGATTTCAAAAGGATTCTTATAGGCTAGTAATGATTTTTCTAGGGGCCAAACTAAACACAACTGGCTAATCGTCGCAACACAAACAGGGCCGTAAATTAACCTTCAATTTGGAGGAGGCAGGAAATTAGGCGGGGGTCTGGGGGCCGCCCAGACGCTGAGCACATTTTGTGCACACTGAACACGTTTCGTGCAAAATCCTTGATTCTAGGGCCTTCTAAGATGTTACTTGACTAACTCATTCTAAAAGAAAGATTTGGAATGCTTTTTAAGGGAGGTATCATGTTCTTAGTTATTGGAAACAACATAAATTCTAATGAACTTTAAATTTTAATTTTTTTTGGCTCAAAAGTTGGAGGAGGCAGCTGCCTCCTCCGCCTCCATGTAATTTACGGCCCTGACAAACCCTCACTATCAGTTTCACAACTGAATAAATTACATGAAAATACATGTATGAAAAAGCATGAAGTGATACCTGCTCCACTATTTCCTATTATAAGTATTTTCTTTGGTAAGTCATTTATTGTTGAAACTCCACTGCAAGTTCCTCCCATAATAAATCAAAGAGAAACATGTGTGTTATTTCGCTAGTCACAATCATTTTTTGTTTACACCAGAAACGGATATTTGCTCAAATTTGCATCTCGATCCCGATCGAATACAAACCACGGGGTTGTCAGAAGTTTCAGACCTATTCAAGTTCTGCCCAGAGGTTTCGGCCTCTTCCATTTTGGCCCATTACATGCTTCACCCGTTATTACTTCATATACAATTTAGAAACGCTCGTTATTTCGCATACAAATATTAAGGATGGATCCTTGTGGATTCAGACATAGATGATATATGCATCATTTTTGTTAAAATAGACGCAAGTTTAAACTGGTTTAAAGATTCTTCAACCTAGTCAACACACTATGAAAATCAAAGTATTGATCTAAGGGAGTTGATTTTATGTAGATTTGCACCAGATGCTTTAGGGATTGAGACATATTCCAAATTAAAAATTTTAAAAATAGAGAGGTACCCTCAAAAGTTATAAATCTATGCATAAACGTATATTGTGTCTATTGTTTTGAACATATTTTATTGATGAGATCAAAGGATTGGGACCAAGTTCTGACAACTTACAAGTCCCTCTCCTAAAATATTTCAATATGTCATGCAAGGTAATAATTAACAGGTAAAATGTACAATGATTAAACGAATCT